>NC_061115.1:104790606-104939422 GCF_002878395.1 Capsicum annuum | reverse complement strand
CAACAGGAATCTCATCAAAATAAAGATTTTCTTGAATGTCAGCACTCACAGAGGAATCCACTACCACAGCATCACTAATATGCTTTCTAAGCATGGAGACATGAAATATTGGATAAACAGATGAAAACTCGGAAGGTAACTCGACCTCATAAGCTACCTTACCAACACGGCTAAGAATTTTGTAAGGACCAACATAACGGGAACTAAGCTTCCCCTTCTTTCCGAATCTCTTCACCCCCCTCATGGGTGAAATTTTTAGATACACTAGGTCACCAACTTCAAACTCAAGGTCTCTCCTTATAACATCCGCATATGACTTCTGACGACTCTGCGCAGTTTTCAACCTTTCTCTAATCAACTTAACTTTTTTCATAGCCTCAAATACTGAATCAGGACCATTTACAGCCGCTTCACCAACCTCGAACCAACCTATGGGTGATCTACACTTCTTCTAATATAAGGCTTCAGACGGAGCCATGCCAATACTAGAGTGAAAACTATTATTGTAAGCGAACTCTGTCAATGGTAAGTGATCATCCCAACTTCCCTTAAAGTCAAGTGCACAAGCTCTCAACATATCCTCTAAGGTCTAGATGGTCCGCTCAGCCTGACCATCAGTCTGCAAATGAAAAGAAGAAATCAAAAGCACTTGGGTACCAAGACCCTTCTGAAAACCTTTCCAAAATTGTGAAGTGAACTGATTACCCTTATCCAGAACGATAGACAAGGGAACTCCATGCAGTCTGACTAGCTCTCGAATATACAATCTAACGTAATCCTCAACAGTATATAAAGTATGAATAGGCAAGAAATGAGCAGACTTAGTCAACCTATCAACCACAACCCAAATGGAATCATAATGGCATCGGAAAGGAGGTAAACCAATCACGAAGTCCATATTTATCTCTTCCAACTTCTAGGTGGGAATACTAAAATCTTGCATTATACCACCAGGTCTTTGGTGTTCAACCTTAACCTATTGTCATATTGCAAACTTAGCTATAAACGTTGCTATATCTTTCTTTATGCCTCTCCACCAATATATTTCCCGCAAGTCTCGGTACATCTTGGTGGCACCAGGATGAATAGAATATTGCGCCCCGTGCACTTCATCCATAATCCTCTGTCTTAGATCATCAATATTCGGGATACATAATCTACCCTGCAATCTCAACACACCATCTCCCTCTTAGGAGAAAACCTCTACTTTTTGGTCCTTGATTAACTCCTTCATCTGACCAAACTGGCATCTAAGTATTGCTTTTCCTTCACTTTCGAAAGCAAGGAGGATTCAGAACTACTCTGAACCCCTATACTACCTTCAGCAGAGTCAAACAACCTAACCCATAATCTAGCCAAACGATGTACATCACGAGCCAACTCTTTCTCACCTTCTACCACATGTGAAATACTACCATGGACACACTACTTAGGGCATCCGCCATAATATTGGCCTTGCCCGGATGGTACAGCACACTCATATTATAATCCATTAACAATTCTAACCATCATCTCTACCTAAGATTCAATTCTCTCAGGGTAAACACATACTGCAAACTCTTATGATCAGTGAAAACATCAATATGGATACCATATTAATTGTGTCTCCAGATTTTCAAAGCAAACACAACAGCAGCTAACTCAAGGCCATGGGTGGGGTAATTTTTCTCATGGGGTTTCAACTGTCTAGAAGCATAAGCTATCACCTTACCCTTCTACATCAATACACAACCCAACCCAAATCTCGAAGCATCATACTACACCACAAAACCATCAACACCATCAGCAAAGTCAAAACAGGGGTTGAAATGAGTCGAGTTTTCAACTCCTGAAAACTCTTCTCACAAGATTCGGACCATAAGAACTTCACTTTCGTTTGGGTCAACCGAGTCATAGGAGATGCTATAGAGGAGAAACCCTTAACAAAATAGCGGTAATAGCCAACTAAACCCAAGAAACTTCGAATATCAGTCGGAGAAATAGGTCAAGGCCAATTTCTAATAGCTTCGGTCTTTTGGGGATCAACGCTAATACCCTCGAAAGAAATGATATGACCTAGAAAAGCAATCGACCTTAGCAAAAACTCACACTTACTGAACTTGGAAAACAACTTGTGATCTCTAAGTGTTTGCAAGACAATTCGGAGATGATCAGAACATTCATCCTCACTACAGGAGTACACCATTATATCATCAATGAACACTATGACAAACATATCCAGATATGGTCTGAACACTCTATTCATGAGGTCCATGAAAGCTGTGGGGCATTAGTTAACCCGAAAGACATAACAAGAAACTCAAAATAGCCATAACGAGTTTAGAAAGCGGTTTTTGGGATGTTACACTCCCTAAATTTGAGTTGATGATAGCCGGAATGAAGGTTTATCTTTGAGAAATAACTTGCACCTTTCAATTGGTCAAATAAATCATCTATTCTAAGAAGCGGGTACTTATTTTTTACAGTGACTTTACTTAGTTAGTGGTAATCAATGCACATACGCAAAGAGCTATCTCTCTTTCTCACAAAAAACACAGGAGCACACTTTAAGCACGATAGACTTCTGAAAGAAAGAATCATACTTTTCCTAAAACGTCTTGTAGCCTCTTGCTCATAGATGTGGCACGCTACACACCGATGATCAAGACTCTACTTAACACGACTTGTCAGAATCCCTAGAACACCTTAAAACCTTAGCTCTGATACCGAGTTTGTAACACCCTAGAAAATGGGTCCCAGAGCATCACGCGGTACTTGAGGCTACGAGTAGCCCCAAGCTTACCCTTTGAGCCATTTTTATTCAGTTCAGCACAAATCAATGGGATTTCCATAAATAGCCTTCAAATATCAACAGAGTAATCATAATCAAAGAATAAAAGAATTTTAGAAAGATAACAAAATATGACTTACTAATCAACTCCCAACATCAATACTAGTTTGACAAGCCTCTAAGAAAAATTAATAAAACCAACGAGCCATTGAGACATGCCCCAACTGAATCATACTCAATTATCAAATATAAATAATTTCGTGAAACCAACATCAGACATCACGTCCTCAGAACATGAGGAGTCACCACAATAGAGGATGTAGAATAGTATGCCTGAAGAATTACTATCGAACCTGGAACTGAGCACCTAAACCTACATTCTGAGATAATGCAGCTCACATCCGAAGATATGCGTCAGTACCATGGAAAAGGACTGAGTATATGGGGGTGTATGCAGTTGTATAAACATCATCATCATAATATTTATAAGAAATATGCAGGATGTATAAAAGACTCACATAGCCCGAAGAAAATCATCATAATCATTATAGGATGAAATAAGTACAATAACACATGTGAATCATCATATAGTTTGTCAATCACTTTCAGTTCATTAAGAATATCAATTCTCATAATGTAAATATCATTTAAATCTTTCGAAAGAATAACTTTCACAATTCCACTTTCAAATCACTTCACCATTCACCATAGACACAAGGAAATATACACACACTGAGAGATCCTACAACTGACATAACCCATGTGACCTAATGGAGTCCAACGTAAAACCCACATTGCGGAGAGCCATGTTATCCTTGCCATCGGAATAGGACTATCGATATCAAATCCACACAAACTAGTGATCACTATATAAATCAGCCTCAGGCTTACTCCTATGGGGGCACGTAGTTCTAGGGAAGTAAGGTCGTTTTATACGTCCCACTCGATGCTAAAGATTTCTCCCATACTTAGCTCAGATCATTTCAAAGACAATCCACAACAAAACAATTTCAGTAATATATAAATATACATCGGGAGCCATCATGCTTCCCATCTATCAAAATCAACCATGTTATTTCTTTCACACTCGAGTTCAAAATAACTCCATTAAGACCAAAAGTTTAAATCATTCAAAATATTTCAAATATTCAATATCAATGTGCTTATAACACACACTTTCTCAAAAAAATATAATTTCCAAAGGGGATTCACAACCCAAATATCAAAATTATGATAAATATTGTTCAAGATTCATGCTTTATATCTCCACACGTGTAAATTCATCTTTCAAAACCATAAACATCAAGATTTCATAATAATCATCATAAGATATGGGTTCATGCTTCAAATTCATAAAAATCAAATAAAAATCATGCCATTATAAAGAAAATTACTTTTGGGCACAAGAACGAAAGAGAGTTTATGTTGAAAAACCCCACATACCTTGAATGATGAACTTTAGATCGATACTTGTTTTTGAGATGTTAATCGTGCCTTTGAATGATGGTTCTTGGAGTTCTTGAACTAGGAACTTGGAATCTTAAATAAATTTACAGAATTAATGGTGAACTTTGGAGGTTCTTGAAGTTGCATATAGGAGCTTAGGGTTTTCTTTTTGAGGGAATTTGATGAAATATAACATATAATTCTTTTAATAGGCTTTAATATAGGGTTTGGATGGATTTTACGTGAGGGGGAATGACCAAAACGCCCATAAAAATCAAATAATTCTCGAATCTGTCCTTTGAGTGACTATTTTGATAGTCTGAAGTAGATCAACCATAACGTTTTACTCTGATATCCAAATAGGATGAAACCAATTTCATTAGAAAGAGGATTCTCATATCTTTCTGTTGATATATAGTATATCACCTAGATATACGAGGAGTTATGATCATTTGAAGTTGACCCAAAAATTCGCTTTTGATAGGCTGAAGTAGATCGACCATAACTTTTTGCTCGATTAGACAAATTGGATGAAACCAATTTCATTGGAAAGAGGACTCGTACAGATTATGTATAAGGAGTTATGATCGTTTAAAGTTGGAGAAAAAATACGCCAGGCCTCAGTACTTTTCCTGCATGTTTTACTTTTCACTACTATTCATAGTTCAATCGAAATGTTCATAACTCATCGCTCGAGTGTCCATTTTGGATGATCCACATATCGTTGGAAATTTTATTCGATACTCTACACAATGGTGGGTCATAATATAAGACATTATGCATGAAAAATTTATAATTCATTCTAGAAGATAGAACCCAATATGTTTACGCATAAAATTTCAACGAAAAATTTCCCGGGGTATTACAGATATACGCGTTTGACGTTGACCCTTGTAGAATCAAATGTCAAACTTTGGATAAATCGATTGGTCTTAGCCCACCCTTGTTCTAGATCATTGCTATAAACATTTTCCACCTCTAAACTACTCCATAGACTAGGATAATGATCATGCAACTTGTATTCACGTAAGAATCACTTGGATTAGAGCTTAGACATGCAGGAACGACGGTTAGAATTCTAGCACGAAAATATGGAGTATTACATTATCTCCCCTTTGGGAACATTCATCCTCGAATGTGGATAATTAACCTGAAACACAGAGGATATTACTCATCAAGCTATCATGTGTAACTGATTGAACTGAATCACTAGATCTCAAGAATAATGAGCTACTGAACTAGTCTGCAAGTGCATGAATCCTCAAGAAAAATAACTATATGGCTAAGATAGAAATGAGAGTGTCAACTTATGAATAACCATTACTTTGCACTGGATCTGATCTCATGAGAAAGGATGAGAGGTTTATGACATGAAAACTCGGGGTCCCCCTCTTGAGATCGTTCGTCCTTGAATGATAATAATTTGATGAAAATACTAGGAAGAGACTGTGATACTAAACAGGATACTTATGAACTGAATCATGACTTAATATCTGAAACTGAAATTGATGCATGAACTGAGCTGAATTCATAATTTAATTGGACATAAACACATTGCCTCTTGGAATGCACATACGTATAAGACTGCGGATAGTAAGACTAGCTTGAAAATTAAGAATCTATAGGAACTTATCTCCTTTCTTGCTAAACTAGATTGCAGGTTATATGGAATGGATCATATTGACTACCCATACTCAAATGGAGTATTTCTTCAGCACTTTTCTACGAAATTCTATTAACATTAGGGAGCAAAGAATTTTGGGCATGCTCTGAACAAGACATTTGACTAAGGAATTACAACATTGATATAACTCTATAGCATGGAATATAATTATATAACTCATAAACTAGGATAGGATTGCTAGGCCGCAGGCAACACAACTTTTTACTTTCAAGCTTAGCATCACTTCTCAAATGCTCTCTCAACTATACTATTCCCCTTAAATACCATACTCATTTGATTCAACTTATAATTCTAATATTGGCACTGCGAAATCTTTCTACTAAGGTCTAAACTAAACTAAGTTCTCTCACCATGATAAAGCCTAACACTAAATCACAAGATACAACATGCCAAACCACAATACTAGTCTAAACCACAAGGTTAAATATTCTATATCTTCTTAGAGCTCACACCCTAAGCATAACATGACTTACCACTTCAATGACTAATTTAAAACTCTTGATATGGATTCACTAGTGCATATTGCATTCATCATCTTACACCCAACATGACATTCAAGCCTATCATTAAAAGTCACATATAAATTTAAGGAAAATACCCCTAAAGGCAAACTTCGCATATTCTCTAAACCTTTATCAACAACAATTTTTTTGCACTATTCTTAAAAATATACACACAATTTCTAACTAACCATGACATGTATCAAAGACTTGGCCTCAATCTTACTTTACATTTTATACTTAGATAGAAAAGCATAAATAATGTTTCTTAATGAGGGTCATCAACTCTCTCACATCAAAACCATTGCTTAACTACTATCATCACCACTATCTTAACATAGGAAGAGGTCACCGAAGGGCTAACACATATGAACCAGAAGCATGAAAACTACAATACATAACATTAACACTTATCTTTGTCCTGAGGAATAAAATATCAAAGGCATGGATTCATTAAAGAAATCAAAGTTGAGGACATGCATGATATAAAGCGAACTTCACTAGTATCATGAGTTTAAAAGCTAGTCGTACTCTGAAACATGATTTTATACTTATCATGAGCTATTCAACCTATGACTAGAACTCAAAGATTAATAAGAGATAACTTGAATCACAGAGTGAAGCTGTTACATGCTTGCTAGAAGCTGAGAATAGGCTTGAGCACACATGATAGGTATAAGAATAGGCCTGTGGCATGGATTTGTCAAGCAAGTGATGGATTTGGTGTTGTAATGAATGAAATCCAAGGAATACTCTGGAGTAAGAAAGGATCACTATCTCATCATAACTCATTATTGACATGCATCGCAATCTAATTCTCAAAACTCGGTTAGGTTCTTAACTAACCATCTCCCCCTTAGGTCAAAGCTGGTATTCTACGTATGATGATCTACTCTATATCCTCGAGATTAATCCATAATTTCATCATTCTATTATCTACACATAAATGCAAAACTCACAAGAATAAACTAATTTTAAACATACAACCTTCATTCTTGAACAACCTATCCATATGCCATCCTTAACTTTCTAGCTTTAATAATCATCATCAAAGACTTACACTTTCATTTGCAACCATACCTACATCTCTAATCACATAATCATAACCTACCAAGATCACACCTCTATTCTTATATTTTTTTCCAAACCATGAGAATAATAATCATACTAAAAAGGCTCAACATCTTCAATCATAACTCTTTAACTTAGCTGTCAAGAACATCATAAATTATATAACTAGCCTTTCTCCACCTAGAAACTCAAGGTTACTACTAACCCCACAATATGTAATAATCCTCAAAAAATAATGCAGCCCCATACCACCTTGGGCACACCTCTAAACTCTACTTAATTATGAACACATGATCTTACACTCGTGCATACACTGTTCAGGCCTACTAAATCACATCCATATACCTAGCATCAACTATTCAAACTTAATGTCTAGAGCTAAACATGATCTACAACCCAATCTCACACACAATTTTCACTTCAAAACTATAGAACATAGCATTAAGAAAAACTAATACACAATGACAATCGATCATAATCATATGGCCTATCTTATTCATAATCTGTTAAAACATCCTCCTTCTTCACATCATTACTATTTACCCATCTTCAAACTTAAATTACTTTTAGAACTCTATAAATTTCAACTAAACTTCCTCTTGCAATCTCAAGAAAGCCTAAATTAACAATACTCAACCACCAAGTACTTCTACCAAAACCTATACTTTCCTAGCACAACAAATACAATCAATAACTCTTTTGATATTTCAAGCAAACAACAATCCACCTTAACTAATAATCTCCTTCTCTAACTTCACTAAACTAACAAAGAAGGGTATATCACTTCATTACTAATTCAATATAAGCAAAAATTCACCTATACATATTTAATAAATCGCTCTTACCACCATTCTTGCCACTACACTTCTAAACCTACAAGTTCAACTAACACAAGACTTTTAACTAAACGTTACTACTTCTGTCACTACACAGAAACCCACACTTTCAACTAACACCAAAATAACAAGATAAACAACAAGTTGCTAGTGAATCAAAATAGGCCTCACACGACTTCTCTAGACTTTGGTTTTGTATTTTGAACAAGAAAATTAGATGAATAACAAAGCAACTATGCTAGTGAATCGAAATGGGTCTCACACAGCTTCACCAGACTTTGATTTTTCACAAACATAATGATAAAAAGATTACATAATACAAGAGATAGAAACTTGACACACAATATTCAACGATCTAAGAATACACACGTTCAACTATCTAAGAATACAACTTACTCTGTCTTAATTAAATAACTCATAAGAACAAGGGTATAACTTCAAATCTGAGGGACTTATAACATACTAGAAGGCTCCTCTCAAGCCGCTTTTATGAAACTTCTAAAACTTCTGCTAGCAATTATAAAAGCATTATCTGGGGAGGAATTGGAACTTGCGAAACATGTTACTTCAAGAACATAGATAGAGAAGTATAGATTATCATTATGGATTCTGAGGAGAATTTGAACCATATCTGACTCGGGCTAAGCGCATGATTTCTACAGGCCTGATAAAGCACTTTTGTTTTTCGAAACTCAAAAGTACTAATAGGATACTTTTGTAGGTCTCTTACAATTCCATAACTATATATGGAGAATTAAGCTCAACTATTTTTGATACCTTGGAAATAAGGCAGAGATAGCCTGACTAGATTAAGATGAGAATCTGTATAAGTTTCTTGGAGAACTTTTTGATAGCACGATTTAAGACTTAAAAGAATGAAGACATTTCCTAAATGCCCTGTAGCATCTCGAAGAAAAGTACAGATGTGTCCATACCATTCTGCAAGACTCTACTAGACATGGCTTCATAGACACCCTAGGACACTTGAACTCTGTGCTCTGATACCAAGTTTGTAACACCCCAAAATCGGGTTCCGAGATGTCACACAGTGCTTAGGATAACAAGGGACCCTAAGCTAACCCTTCTACTGGCATAACTCATAAACAACTAAACAAAAAGTATAAATCTATACAAATCTGCAAAAAATAAATCTTTTCTGAATATGATAGATACAAAACTAAATTTACAAGATTACAACTCTGCTTTTACAACCAAAACTGAAATGGAATACATCAACTTCTACAGACAGCCTATGAAGCCTTTACTAGTATTGACTGTGGGTAGCCGGGTCATGACTCTCGACTAACTAACTCAATATGACTGAATAAAGAAAATACAACACTTCTCGAACTATATAACTAAATCAAGCTCTTGAGTCAAAAGGACTCATCACCTACTGACTGGATGCAGCGAACTGACTGGATCTAAAGATGTACACTATACCTTGTACCTACATTTTGAGAAAATATAGCCCATATAAGAATATGTGGGTCAGTACCATGGAAACATACCGAGCATATGAGGGTGCAATGCATATATAAAATAATGTCTTAATATCATCACAGTTTATAAAATTATGCATGCTGATATAAGTGACTCACTTAGCTCGAATTAAAATCATCATAATCATAAGAGTGTAAAATATATCGGGTGAAACATGTGAGTCATCATAATAAATCTCAATTCACTTCCATCTCGATTCCAAATCATCAAAGCAATCAAATCTCATAACAATTCTCTTTGCAATATATGTTCATTAATCTTTCGAAAACAATGACTTTCTCAAACTCAGTCTTTCAAACAAATATGTTTTCATCTCAAATACAAGAATAAGACTTTTCATATTAGATAGGAAAGTACACACACACACATTGGGAGATCTTATAACCGACATAAACTATGTGAGCCACATGGAGTCCAACGTATAACCCACATTGGGGAGAGTCATCATATCCTCGCCATCGGAGTAGGACTATAAGTATGAAATCCAAAAACTAGTGATCACTATACATAATCAGCCTCAATTCCGGCTCCTACAGGAGCACGTAGTTCTTGGGAAGTACCAACACAGCTATACCTCCCACTTGGTGCTAAGGACTACTCCTGAACTTAGCTCAGATCTTTTCAAAGAAAATCCACCACAAAATAATTCAGCAATTCTCAATGAGAGCCATCATGCTACCCCTTTTTCATAATAAATCAAAATTTTGTTTTCTCATTCGAGTTCAAACATAACTCTTTCAAGACCATAAGGTCAAATCATTCAAATCTCAAGGTGTGCATAACACATTACTTTCACAAAAATCATAATTCTCAAATAGGGTTCTAAACCCATATATAACTTGAACAAAATATTTCAAGATTCACACTTTATGTTGCAAACATGTATAATTCATATGAAAATCTGGAGATTCAACTTTAAACATGATATTAACATTAAAACTCAAGGAATTTATCTTCAAGACATCATAAAAATATAATAGTCTTTTGAACAAGAACATAGGATAATAGTTTCTATCTCAAATTCATATCAAAGCATATAAAATCATATATCGTTGTAAAATAATACAAATTTTCGGCACAAGAATGAAAGGATGTTCTTGTTGAAAAATCCCGTATACCTTAAACTTTAAGCTTGGAATGAACTCTTGACCTTGGGACTCTATATGTGAAAATAATGAGTGTTTCTTGTAGTCCTCGAAAGGGGGATTCCGAATCTCGAAAAATTATTAAAAACTCATGGTTGAATCTTGAGATATTTGAATTTTTAGGTGAAACCCTAAAGAATATAATTGGTGATTTAGAGAGAAATTAAACTTATTTTGGTGTTATGGGAGTTTAATCCCATGTTATAGACATATATAGGGGTGTTTTTGGCACTTGGAAGTGAGGTATGCGGCGCATTGGTTATTGTACACATTTAAGTATGCGCTGCATTGCTTATTGCACAAATTTAAGCATGCGCCTCATTGCTTATCGTACACATTTAAGTATTCACCTCATTGCTTATCGCACACCTATTCTAGTAGCCATATGTGATTGGTTAGGCGACGCGCTCTACTTCGGAAAGCCATAACTCCTTGCTCGGGTGTCGGATTTTGATGAAATTGGTATCGTTGGAAAGCTAATTCAATTATCTAAAATTTGATATTTCTTGGGATGACAAATTCCTTGTATATTAAGAGATATACATGTTTGAAGTTGACCCTTGTAGAATCGAATGTCAAACTTTGGATGAATCAATTGGTTTAGCTCAACCTTGTTGTAGGTCATTTCTATAAACATTTTCTACCTATATACTACTCCATAGACTAGGATAATGATCATGCAACTTGTATTCACGTGAGAATCACTTGGATTAGAGCTTAGACGTGCAGGAATGATGGTTAGAATTCTTGCACAAAAATATAGGGTATTACATTATTATGGATGAAATTTTGGTCTATAAAAGGATAGCCAAATTTACATACATCATTGGAGGCTCTACAAATTGTAGAGGAGAAGCAGACATCGAGGAACTCAAACTAGGGTTCTTTCTTCTTTTACTTTTCTTTCTTGTAGTTTGCATGAATTTATTTATAGAGATTCCTTGTATGAATATGAGTTTCTAAACATCCTTTATATTGGTTGAGTCAAAAACATGATTATCTTATGTATGGTTAGCTAGTTGATTAATGTGTTTGTCAAGGAATGTGATTATTCTTACGTTCTTGTTTTACTATTCCATAGAATCATGAACTTTAGGATAAATTGTAGTCTCAAAATGAATTGACCATAGAAAAAAAGGACAAAATGAAGGACCTACAGAGTGTAGAACATACATTAATAGATTAACTCTAATTTTTAAAGGATAATTCATGGTTAGGGTAAATATAAAACTAAGTGCTCCACTTGATTAATGAAATGGGAAGATAACTTAGTACATCCACAGAAAAGACTCACATCCCCGCTTAATGATGTAGTTGTGAAACTAATTTGGGTAAATGACTTAAAGGGTTACTGTTTTTGAGTTATATTATCAATATCGTATATCAATAATCATAATAAACACCAACATAGGTTAGAAACCACAGTTCTTCTTAAATGTAAAGTAGATGCCTCAATCCTGGAATTCTCCATATATCATTTACAATTCAAGTTTCATATCATTGTTCTTTCTTTACTTTAGTTTATAAGAAACAAAAAACCAACTCTTTTTGGTCACAAATAGAGTTTATTTAACTTACAAAGTAGTACTAGAATTGGATCATCTACTAAATACGAAGTCCCTATGGGGTCGATATTCAGCTCTCAACAGTTACTTTACTACTTGTTTGACCACGTACACTTACGTGTGTGCTTGGATACAACATTTCATGGACTGACAGAACAACTTGTGGGATGTTCCATGACTCATGGAATTCACAAATTTTTTCAACACCAACTTTACAAATTTACCCCCCCCCCCCTCCTTTTTTAGTTCAAATATAAAAGAGATATGCACTCACAAAGCATATTAACTCAACTCAGGAGGATCTATTAATGACATGAAAATATGAAATAAAACCATTAATATATAAATAACAATGAACCTAGCAACTAGCAACCAAAAATGCATTCTTGATCCCTCAAAACAAAGAAGTATCATGCACATAGGTTTTAATTTAGATTGGGACTAGTACAAAATCACTCAGCCTCATAGAGAAGTTCAAACAATGCATTCAGAATATCATAGGGATCAATTGCAATAGTGGTATTGGTGGTGGCCAACATACTCAGTGGAGTAAAATCAAGAGTAATCTAAGGATCTAAATACCTAGATGATCCTTGAGCCTACTGCTCTAACTCTATCACATATATTAGTTGATCAACTCTAAAGGCTTTAGAGGACCTTAGAAACCTCTTCGAAAACAGTCATTTAGTTTTCCCCATAGAAATAATTATCCTATCTTAGTATCATTACTATTTCAACTATGGTTGGCACCTCGATGAAGAAATAAATAAAATTTATACCTTCTCTAAACTCCTTTACTATAATGGTGATGGTCGGTGACGAGTGGTGAATTTACCACTTATGTGCACTCAACATTCATACACACTACTATGATTTAAATGTCTAAGTGAGACAAATTTGTGGTTAAATGCACTAATTCCCATATTTTGAAGGTATACAAGTTTTGAGACAAAAAGAAGCAAAATGAGCTAAAAAAAGAAGCAAAATGAGCTAAAATGAGCAAAATGAGCAAAAGTTGGAAAACTGTACAGGCTGGGCCTCAGGTATCGCGGGTGGTCTACCGTAATTGTGGTAAGTTAAAAAAGTTAGAAGGATGCACTCGCATGAAGAATGTAGAGATTTTGGGGCCGCAATTATGG
The DNA here is from genome assembly GCF_002878395.1 of Capsicum annuum. NCBI lineage: Eukaryota > Viridiplantae > Streptophyta > Magnoliopsida > Solanales > Solanaceae > Capsicum > Capsicum annuum. The sequence continues at coordinate 104,925,763 of NC_061115.1, read as the reverse complement.
CTAAGCCAGTGCAATCATCGTATAGAGGGATCTCCAGCTTGGGGTAAAATTGTCATTCCACACTACCGATCCCAATTCTCACAAAAATGGCTTAAAACCCTTATTAGGGAATCATCATTCAACAACCCTACCTCCCATCGTTATTTAGGGGCTTTTGTAATTTCTTGGAGCATAAATTTACACTAGTTTGAATTAAATTAGAGGAGCTCTAAAGTGTAGACTTGGCTTTGTCTATTGAAGATTCATTTAAGTCTAAAGTTTGGTTTGTCCTATATTTATTTTTCTCATAAATAAATTCGATGGACATCTTGGTATATTTGTTTTCATTATCCTTATGATGTGCTAGATCTACCTCTTGGGGTTATGCTTGATTAGGGTGCATTTATTTATGAGTTGTGATATATTTGTATAGAATCTAATTGGTAGATGATGGGTTCTGCTATCGTTGGTTGAACTGGTTGGGATTTGTGGGTGAAATCCCCAAATACCCAAATGGGTTTGACGGGTTAAAATCCTAAGATCTTTAAAGCCCAAACCATCCTTGAAAGAGGGGTTTAGGTGGACTTTTGGAACCCACATTATCCTTGCAAAAGAGATATTGGAACCAAGTCAATAGTAGACAATTTATGGGCATAGTTTGCTAATTCCCACCATCTTAGACATAAGGGTTGTTACGAGGTTAACTATACCATGGGTATCATCCAAGAAATAGGGATACCCAATTGAGGTGTTAGGTGGCTTTAATTATCACACTCGTCAGGTACTCTAAAGGGTCTTTGAGTGATATCATTGAGGTTTTGTTTAAGAACTAGCCTCAAGGACTTTAAACCTAGCCTACCACATCATCAACAATTAGAATTTGCACCAAATCATCGCAATCCCATACACGACTTGCCTCTAGGAAAGCATAATCCCAAGATCTGTGTCTAATTTATTACACTCTAATTATTCTTAGTCTCTAATTAGTCCATTAGAAGCCCAAGAATTACTTCCACAGTAGAAGACATTGAAAAACCCCAAACCATCTTGTACCATTGGTTTAAACATACAAGGGAACTTTTATTTTGAACTTACTCAATCGCCACTCACATTGCTCCTTGTGGATTCGACCGCGACTCTAAGTTGGGTAAAGATATTCGCAACGATCGCCTTGCACTCAAATTAACGTCTAAGTTGAGCGTTATCAAAATATGGCGCTGTTGCCGGGGAACAATTTGGCGTATTGAGTTAGTTTGAAATTTTAGTTTACTTGCTTTGATTCAAACTTGTAAATAGTTGTTTGTTTTGTTTCTTTTGTTAGTTAGATTCTTATTTTCTAGTTTCGTTATAATATGACATCTTGGAATGAAAGTGAATTCAGTTGTTGGAGATCCTATCATGACAATCCATGTCCATATTGTAACGGACACCTTTTTTGGCAAGATTGTAGATATGCTCCCCGGAGAGAGATGTGTGCACTATCTCAATCTTATAGGGAGTATGGTTGTTCTCTATATGATGGTCAAGATTGACATTGGAGTGATTGTCCAAATGCCCCTGCCCCTGTTATGCTAAATCAGTTGCTAGTTTTTCTTATGATTTTGATAGGTCATATGATCAAGAAAAGAAAGAATAAAGCATCATAAATTGTGGTGTTGCACTATAACATTTTAGCCCTACTGCCACCCTTCTAAAGTGTAGCCTATGAGTTACAAAGGCCATGCTTTGTAGCATCTGATTAACAATAGTTTTATTGAATAATTGTACACTTTAAAAGCATGGCCTTAGCTTTATTTTTGGCCATGCTTTATAAATGCAGTCTTTTATATCTTTTCTACAACAACACGTAAAAAGTGCGGCTATTGCTACCTCCTCTAAAACAAGATTTGTGAAATGTATCCATTGTTATATTATAAGAAATTATAATTTATTTTGTATATTATTATCCTATATAGAAAGCATTGAACCATCTAATAAAGAACTCAATAAAAATTCAAACTTGTAAATTTGTAATAAATTTTTTGTCACTAAACACGTATTATTTATCAGAAGGTTATATATAAGGATTTGAGCTTTCATCCTGTATTGGTTCATGGGCTACACTAAATGAATAGGGAGATTGCCAATTCGCGCATGAATAAAGAACATATACACAAGACTTAAAACTAAAACTGAAACCTAGACACAATTCCAAGTTTAGTGATCAAACAAAAAAAAATTACTCATTCATCAACAAGCTAAGGCTAAAGATAGAGAGTTAAGCTCTTCTACTCTATTAGGTAATCTGGGAGGCAAACATGCTCTGTACATAGTTTTGAATGATTAATATCTCAGGACGACTTCACTGCCTTTTTCCCTTGTTGGAGAACTCTCATTACACTCCATGCAAATTAAACAATGCAGAAGTTTAGTCTGAAAAGAAAAAAGAGCTAGTCAAAATAGTAGAAAGAGAAGTAACAATGGAACCACTAACATGTTTGTTTTTGGCGAGAAATATTGAATAAATGATCACACCCCTGTCGGATCCTCAAAAAATACACCAATTTTGAAGAATCCGGCATGCACCTAATGAAATTTTTGGGGAGTCCGAGCAACATAGCCTCAAATGACAATGATCACAAAGTACCCCAACAGAAGGAAGACTAGGAGCTGCAAAAAGCCAAGGACACAAATAATGTCTTCTTGTACTATTTTATCACTAGATACCGAAATTTGAGTTGTTTCATGCTTCCTATGACAGAATTATTCCTCGAAGGTGAAGCTGCAAACGTGGAAGTCCACCAATTATCTCTGAGCAGACACGAGTGAGACATATGTGGTCTACCTGTAAATCGACTGATAATGTCCAAACAAAGTAGTGACCGATTACTTTTGTATGTTGAAACTAAAATCACGCATTTGAGACGTACCTGAGATAATTTTATCTTATGCTCAATCCAAAAGGGTTGCAATCCCTGCGCCATGAGCAATGCTTTGAGGATTAACACCTTACAAGTATTCTTGATACAAAATAACTAACTTGACAACTCCCACAATCTTGAAACACACCAAAAGAGAAATCTGTTGTTATCTAATTCTGAAGTCCTAGAACATTTCTAGTTCTTGATTTCTCATCATAACTGTCTTTGGAAGGTCCATGAACCTTAACTACATCAAGAATCATTTAAACAGATCAATGGGAATAAAAAAAGGCATTACCTCTAACGTAAGAATTTCCTAGCTTCGGTAGTCCATGAACCTCCAACTTAGTATTAATAGCATCTTAAGGACACAGAAATGTAGCAGCAATTACTCCTGCAACATATTATTTTCCCAAATCAAACCAAGCCCTTGGATCGTGTATCGAATTTCCATATATCGAACTCGTAACCCTTCCAAACTAATCAATCAAACATAAAAAAAAATTGAAGTCCAACCTAATGAATAAGAGATATTCCTTATAAAGTTAAAAAAAATAAACCCTTATTTCTTTTTCTAAATTTTACCAGCTGCAACATCGTACCAGAAACAAGGCAAGAAATTAGATCTTTTCCATCCCTTGCAGTTACTTTGGAATTCTCTGCACCAGATACGCAAGGACCATGATCAACACACAACATAACACAAATCTGCCAGGAAATCAACAATGACAAAGCATGTTAAGGTTTTGAAAAGTGAACATTTTTTATCGAGGAAGAGCCTCAACAAGGGAAGTGAACTATACAATAACTGATCAAATGCTAGAATTCACCCAAGCAAAGTTTTAGTTCCCAATAATATACTATACTAATAGCAAAATACCTTTAATAGATTCCACCAAGCAAGTTAGTTCCCTTATTGTCAACAGAAAGATGCATGCATGATGCAATAAAAAGAAATAGCTAGTGACGTTGTAATTTTGAACAAATATAGTACCATGATTTTTAGCATAGAATTCTTAATAGCTGGCAGAAAATGGAATATATATCCATCAACATTTCACATGGTTTATCTCATTAGCTATAGAGAAGAAAATATTTTTATTTTTTAAATAAGAATAAACTTGAAACAAACATATCATTCTTTAATGATGTGATGATCTACTTGGTATATATTTTAATCATTGATGATTGGAATTACTCATTTTTTTATAATAATATTGATGTTCGAATAATATGCACAAAAGACCATCTTTCATACATTAAAATAGTAGTTTTCCAAATATCGTAACTATTATACTTAGCGATATGATCTTGATCCACCTCGTATATTAGACAAGACAAACTACAAGGGGGTGAAGGATATATCCAGCATAACGTAAAGTTCCAAACCATTTGATGCATGATAGATATCTCTATAGATCATTGTATAGTCTATGCAGGGAAATCCTAGGCCTACACGGCTTTAGTCTTGTGGTAAGACCATAACGATATGGGGGTGTATGCAACTAAATAATCAATATCACCAGTCTTTATAGAAAACATGCATGCTATTGTAGATGACTCACATAGCTTGAATAAAACTGAAAGCTGAATCTCATGAATCATGAATAAGAAAGCATGTAATATAAATCTCGTGAGTCATTACGCTTTACTTTGAAATTTGTATTCTCCTCTTAGTCTCTAAACTTGCAGGCTAAAGGAATTTTTAAACAGTACTTTCAAAACTCATGCTTTTATCTCGAGGAGAATAGAACTTCTTTAAAAATTAAGGACTTAGAACTTTAGGAACTTTAAGACTTGGGACACTTGGGAATCTCAAGATCAAACTTTCAACACACATACTTTTATCTTAAATAGAGTAGGGGACTGCTTTGGGAGTTTCTTCTAACCGACATAAACTATGTGAGCTACATGGAGTCCAACGTCTTGCCCATGTTGGGGAGAGCTATTCTACCCTTGCCATCGGAATAGAACCTCAACTTTAGTGATCACTATCTTAGTCATCCACATATAGTGGGGATAAGTATCTCAACCTACGGTGGCATGTAGTTCTGGAACATAAAACCTTGGAATCATACCCAACTAGGTGCTAAATACTATTCCCATAATCAACTCAGAACGTTTAGGAAAATCCACTTCAAATTAACTCAAGGGTCTATAATAAAGACCAAAATCATGTTTCTCTTTGCTTTAAATCATACTTAATGAAGATTCCTTTCTTAACTCAGACTCAAAAAAAATCTTTCTTTATAATCAAAGCACTTGCTTATTGAATCTTGCTAAATGACATAATCTTTAACTAAACACCGAAACTCGTACTCGGTTTAAAGCTTATACTCATGCTTGGATAATTTCAATTTCATAATGAAGTATAAATCATGACATAAATCTTAGAAACACTTGAAAATATCAATTCATGATGGTAACATGCAATTTATAGCACTAATTCTCAATACAAAACATGAAATAGGTGAAATATCATACAATTCAAGACTTGAGCACTTTATAACTTCATAAATTCAAATTAAAATAAATTGGGAACAACCTACTTGCAAAAACACAAAATAATTTTGATAAAAATTAAAGTTTTGGGCACAAGAATGAAGAGAGTGTTCTTGTTCAAACCCCACATACCTTGAATTAGAAGCTTTGAATGAACTCTTGACTTTGGGATGTTATCGAACTTCTAATGGGTTCTTCTTATTACCCTCGTAATAGGGATTCTGATTCTTGAAGAATTTTAGAAAAGTGACGGTTGAATTTAGAGCTCTCTTGAATTTTGGGTTAAAACGCTAGGATGAGTTCTGGGTGATTTTGAGAGATAATAACCTTATTTTGGTGTTTTGGGGATTTAATCCCGTATTAAAGATGAAAAGAGAGAGGGAAATAACTAACTTGCCCCCTAGGACGTGGAAATTTAAAAGCTAAAAATAACTGGGCATCGACGCTGAAGGCAACGTGGCGTATCAGGGGCATCAACGCGATACTCGATGCATCATGCCTCTACCGCATCAGCCTCAGTATTTCTGCTACACAAAAGTTGACCGATGCGATGGGCGATGCGGGTCAGCAAGATCGCATTGGTCCACTATTTTGGGACACCGAACGAGGTCTAAAAGCGGTCCAAAAAATCATCAACTTATTCGGGAACACCTATTGACTTCCCGGATCATGAATTAGCTAAAATATCAACTATCAAAGGTTGGGAAGGTCAAAAATAAAGTCTTCAAAGTTCTAAGGTTGCGAAAATGACTAAGTCTTAACACTTAACCAAATTTCTAAGTATAAGGCTTCCTTTATCCTACTCTACAAGCTTAGACAACAAGAAAACTCGTGGGCTATTACAATATCTCCCCCTTGGGAATATTCATCCTCGAATGTCGCTAGTTAGGCTAAGGATACTGAGGAACTAAGAGTGCACAGCTAAAACAAATGACTAAACTAACTTCGTATCTCTCTAAACTTTTTGAATACATTGAAAGGTGCCAAAACTTATACAAGAATAACCACATAGCTGAATCTTTAAGTAGAAAGGGCTGAATTAAGAAAGAAAAGTACCTTTGGCTTAATTTGAACTTACGGAGAAGAGGTATGGTTACTTGGCTCGCATGTCTGCTTCTACTTCAGAAGTAGTGCCCTCAACTGACTGGTTCCGCCAAAGAACTTTGACCAAGGGAACTTCTTGTTCCTCAGTCTACGGATCTGGTAATCTAGGATCTCAATCGGAATCTCTTCATATGAAAGACTAATCTGAATATCTGAGCCCTCTGAAGGATCCCCTACAATGGTAGACCAATGTTCTTCTTAAGCATGGAGACGTGAAAAACAGGATGAACAGTTGATAGCTCTGCAAGCAACTCAACTTCATAGGCTACACTCCCAATACGGCTCAAAATTCTATAAGGGCTAATATAACGGGGGCTAAACTTCCCCTTCTTGACAAACCTTCACTCCTTTCATAAATGAAATCTTCAAATACACCAAGTCAGCAACTTTGAATTCAAGATCCCTTTTTCTCACATCTGCACACGACTTCTGACGATTATGGGCTATCTTCAACCTTTCTCTAATCAACTTTACCTTCTCTAAAGCCTCAAACACTATATCAGGTCCAATTAAAGTAGCCTCACCAACTTCAAACCAACCTATACATGATCTATATCTCATCCCATACAAAGCCTCAAATGGGGTCATCTGAATGCTAGAATGATAACTATTGTTATACGGAAATTCAATCAATGGCAAATTCTCATCCAACTTTCTTTAAAATCAAGAGCACAAGCTCTCAACATATCTTCCAAAGTTTGGATGATCCTTTCAGCCTAACCATCAGTCTGCGGATGAAAAGCTAAACTCAAATAAACTTGGGTACAAAGACCCTTTTAAAATGCTCTCCAAAACTGAGAATGTCAAGAGTGTTACAACTTCAACATTAGGAAAAAGACCTCACTCAAACCCCTTTTCAACATTATGCTTGGTGGATGTGATAAAAGTTGAACCACCAGAGCAAATGATAACGTTTGGATATGAGGAGGTGAATACCTATATTTGGAGTTCGTCATTCTTAAAGAGCAAAAGTAAGCCCACCACTTGAAGGTCAACAAATGAAAGACTCAATGTGTAACAAGTGGATCTTTGATTATCTCATCGATACCTAATGAGCCTAGTCAAAAGTTTGATACCAAGTTAGGTAAAAGATTTAAGTCTTCAAAGTGGTGTGATAGAAATAGTGTCATTATGCCTTCACCTTGACCCTATGTGCAACGAAGATGTATCGATCAAAAGTTGGGGCGCCGATTCAAATCCTCTAAGTGGAGACATAAATGATGAGTAAAAAAGCATTGTGCTGTGACATTAAACCAAGTTCTTGATGGGAGGTAACCTACCATTTTCATGTTTACATTATTTATTTTTGAATAAGTCACATTATTTTTATGTTTTGTCGGTGCTTTGGATAGGACTAGAAGCCAATAATAGGGGAAAACCAAGTTTAGAAGTGTGATAGCCATGCAGAAAAATAGGGCACGACAGAGGAGCAGATGGCCTCAGTTACCACAATCGTGGATTGAGGGCCGCAATCGCAGTTACCATGATCAGACCTATCTTACCATGATGGCACCTTTTTGTCCAGCTTATCACAAGGTTATCAATGTGGTTTCAGGGAGCCCTTTTACCTTTCTTATATTTTTGTGTTATGTAGTGAGGTCACTATAATTCTTTTATTGGGGGTATGTGGCCCTGCCCTTATGTGATTACACGTTTGCTTATAATACTTGAATTTAGTACACACGAAGCATGGAAATTTGTGAATAAATTGTTTTCATTTTTAGTTATATATTTTTTTAAATAATGATGTTAGACGAGCCTTTCCCTATGATAGACTGAGTGACGACATTCTTACGGAAAACTTGTAACGACCCAAAATCGCCTCCCGGGTGTTACACAGTGCTTAAGGCTATGAGTAGGCCTAAGCTAACCCTTAGAGCCAGTTTCTACCAATAATACATAATTTAAGATAAGGATAGACTCAAACAATCGCATAGTCGTCTCACATGAATGGAAATATGGAAAAAGGTACTCAGTCCATATGACCACAATGCAGAGAAACCCTAAACAAAACCACAATACCAAACCCTCGACGCATAACAAGTATGATACTAGTCTGACAAACCTCTACACATCAAAATCTAGAGAGCCATTGGGACAGGTCCCTAACTAACTCGAAATGAACTCAACATAAAACATAGTCTCTCAAGTACAGTAAATATCTGAAGATCATCCCTCGAACCATGAGGACTCACCACTATCGAAAACTTAGGCAAGGTACTTGGAGAATCACGGGAGAGGCTGGGACTGAGCACCTGAACCTACATTATGACACAATGTAGCACATAGACATATATGTGAATCAGTACTTGGAATGTACTGAGTATGCGGGGGTGAATGCACATGTATAAAATAGTGTCGATCTTCTTCAATCAAATCATGTATGCAGTATGAGATGACTCACATGGCTTGAACAAGTATAAAATATAAATCTCATAAGTCATATAGGATGGAGCATGTAATACAAATATCGTGAGTCATCATTGTTTAATCTTTAAAATTAGAAATCTTTTCTTATTCTCAATGCCCATCAAGTAAGGAACTTTAAACAATAACTTCAACTCATGCATATGTCTCATGGAGAGTAAAACCTTCTCAATGCTCAATATTTCATAACCATTTAGAACTCGTATACTTGGAAATCGGAATCACATAATTCCAAAAACATACTTGAAGGTATTTCATTCAGTTTAGGAAATTATCCCAATTCAAGCTTTAGGTAAAATCATGCCATCTCAGATGGAAAAGTATTCTAGCTTAAGGAAATAACTTATCTCAAAGCTTTCTGAAAAGTACCATAATAAGGGAAGATGCTTTCATTTAGAAAAATAACTCTCATCAAGAAAATACCTTGGTTTGGGAACATCTTTGCATTTCAACCATTTAGGAAAGTAGACTATAGGAAAGGAAAATAAGTATTTGATCTTAAAGTTTTAAAGGGTAAGGGATGTTCTTTTAACCGACATAAACCATGAGAGCTACATAGAGTCCAACATTTTGTCCTCCTAAGGAAGATACCCCACGTTGGGAAGGAGAGTCATACTCTTGCCAGGGAGTATAACCTAGGTCTAGTGATCACTAAACAAAACTCGGCCTCGGGCCCAATGATAATCATCATAAACTCGGCCTCAGGCCCAACCTATGGTGGCATGTAGTTTTGGGGTAAGAAACCTTAGTAACTTACCCAGTCGGTGCTAAATACTACTCCCTTTAGATTATCTGCGCTCATCTCATAAAAATCCACTTTTAGAATAATCTCATGGTTCGCCATGAACCCAATAATCAAATCGATAATCTCATATGATGAAGTGAATTTCAAAGCTTTTGGACCATTAGCTCAATTCATTTCTCAATCATCTCAAAATACTCAAAACATGAGTGCTTATAGCATAAGATTTCATAATTTCACAAGTCTCAAATAGGGCTTACTAACCCATAATTCAATATCAAGTTAAAGCTTATAAAAATCATAATATATAAAGCATATTGATTCATAAATCGTGTAGAAATCTAGGAATTTCAGCAATATATCTCAAAATCTAAATTTAGTCATATGCTTCACCATCTCAAACATTGCAAATATTAGTTTATCAAGGAGTAAAATCATGGAGTTTATACCCAACTGTAAACACTCAAGAAAACATGTAGAAATTATGTCATTTAACTCTCAATTTATGGGAAATATCAAGGTAATACATTTAATAATAATGGGTGAAAACCCCCAAGTCAAATTCATGTAAAAAACCCATAGATTTCAGCAAAATCATGATGTAAATAAGCTTTTTGGGCACAAGGGTGAAAGGGTTATCCTTGTTCAAAACCCCAAATAGTTTGAATTAAAAGCTTTGGATGAACTCTCACTTCTGGAACTCTATTTGTACTCTTGAATGAGGGTTCTTGAGGCCTTTGACTTGGGAACCTTGAATCTTGACTCAATTTAGAAAATCCATGGTGGATTCTTGAGATTCTTGGAAAAGGTTTTGGATACTTAGGATTTTTTATGAGAGAAAACTTGAGAAAAATCTCATAGGATGCTTGCAAATGACTTTGATTTGGTGTTTGCATGATTTTATAGGCTTGAAAAAAGTTCAAAATGTCATTTTTAACATCTGTATGAAGCTGGAAAAATTAAATTGGGAACCGGATTTAAGGTTTCACCGCGATGCGCCACTTATCACAGTGGCTCACTAAAAATTGAAAATTGGCAATATGGGAGTCAACGCGATGCGGAGCCATTGCATTTTCCCACTAGTTAGGACCTAGAACCTCAGCCGATGCGCCAATATCATAGAGTTCCACTAAAATTTGACAATTGTCAAATGAACCCTCTCCGCGATGCACCAAGCACTAAAATGACACAGTTTTACGACTAGGTCTTAAATTAGCCATAACTTCTTACCCGGGTATCAGATTTGGCCAAATCTTATATCGACGGAAAGCTTATCAAATTTCCCACATGATAGAAAGTTGAAATTAGGAAAATTATATATGGTTAATACTACACTCACTTAGGAAGACACTTCTCAATTTTTTGGGCCGGAATCATGCCTCACTCGACACACCCTAAGGCTCAAACTATGAGGGAACTTTGTGGGACTTTACAAAACTCATCATGATAGGGTTTTGAGCCATATATTAGGGTAGTTCTGAGTACCCGTAGCATCAAGGCTATAATTTCAGGGGAAGTATGAGTACCTGTGGCATTATGGATTCGAGATTGCACTTATATCATTGGTGAATTCTGAGTATCCATATAGTTAGCTTGTGTAACGCCCCAAAAATGGGTCTCAGGACACTACATGGTGCTTCGAACTACAAGAAGTCTCAAGCTAACCATGAAATCCTGCTACTCATTTTGATGTACCAAGTAAAGATAATATAATCATGTTGTATGCTAAAATACTAAAATACTATATGAGTTGGACAAAGTTCAACTAAACATAATGTCTAGAAATACTTAACTAGGAAATCTGAAACAACCAACACTGAAAAACTAAAATATATCTAACAGTTGGACAAGCCTCTAATACTGCTACTAGAGAGTTGCTGGGCAGACCCCCAGCTAGCTTGAACTGTCTGATATAACTAAATAAACTAATCTGGAAAGCTAGAAATTTGAATCACAAGGTCCCCGAACTATGAGGACTCACCAACTATCGGGATGTAGATAGAGTTGCTCATGGTCAATCACGCTGCTGGAATTGAGCACCTGAACCTACATTATGAGACAATGTAGCACATATACATATATGTGGATCAGTACTTTTGGAATGTACTGAGCATATGGGGGTGAATGCATAAGTAAAACAATATCTCAACATTTACATATACTCATAAAATAATGCATTCTAAATATAAATGCCTCACATTATCTTGATTAACTAAAAGATGAAAATTATGAATCATGAACTATAAAGTATACTGTATAAATCTTGCGAGCCATAACACTTAATTCCAAAAGTTGTACTTGTAAAGATGAAATCTCATGGCTAATGACTTATGTAAAATAATATCTGATAAAATCGTGAGCCTTTACACTTAGTTTCTAAAAGCTTTTCTGTTATTCTTTTCTGTTAGGATTACTCTATTCTGTAAGCTGTAGGGAAAAACTTTTAAAAACTATTCTTCAAAGAAGATTCTTCTAACCGACATACACTATATGAGCTATCATAGTATCTAACATCTAGTTACCTTATAGAAAAAGCTCACGTTGGGGAAAGCTATCATACTCTTGTCAATGAGTATAACTTAATATAAGTGATCATATCTGTAATTGTATCCATATAAAAATAATAATAATATGAAGAATCTGTATCTAAATTGGCTTGTAGTTTTGGGGAAGTAGGATGTGCTAAAACCACACTTGCCAATCAGTGCTAAATACTACTCCCTTTAATTTGTATGCTCAATCTATAGGAAATCCACTTTAAAATCTAGCATAAAGGTTTGTAATAAAAAATAATTATGCATCTGTATATTTTAAATTATAATCAAAACTAATGTATTTTTCTGTAAACTATAATAAAAATATAAAGTGGATTCCATAACTTAACTATGGATCAAAAGATCAAATCTTTTTTGAAAATTCTGAATATAAGCTAGTCATAGGATTCTTAAGATCATCATCTTCTTGAAATATCAATACATATACTTAGGGCTTAAAACCCATGTCTAAAACTCATGTCAAATTATAACAAATTCATGATCAATAATCCACATCTTGAAATTCTTGCATAATTCTAGTCAAGATAGTGAAATTCAACTCTTATTGTATATAAAATCACTTTAGACGCATAAATATGCAAAAGTAGAGATATAATTCAACATTTAATCACTTGTAACAGCAACATCTTCAAATAATGTTATTTAGGTATGAACCCTAAACTGTAAAACATATAATCTCATCTAAATTCAAATTTAAAAACTAGTTTTGGGCACAAGGATGAAAGAGGATCCTTGTTGATAACCCCACATACCTTGCTTGATGATTTGAATGTAAAAGCTTCAACTTTTGAATCTCTAATGGTGATCTTGAAGATTTATCTTGAAGTTCTTGAGCCCGAAACTTTTGATTATAGACTTTGTTAGAGTAAGAGTTATGGAATTGTTCTTGATTCTTGGAGCTAAGGTTTTGGTCCTTGGGGAAGAAAATGATGAATAGTGAAGCATCTATGCTATTAGGGGATAAATTTGTGTGTTTTGGGAGGATTTGGGTGAGGGTAAATAACTCAACTGCCCCCACAAACCTATCATTTAACAACAAAATAACTAGGTGGCCTACCTGCTCACTTCGACACGATTAGCGATGTGTTGCATTGCCTACCTGATGTGGCCTCTGACGCAACGCATTTACATCTAATCGATATTCTGTTTTAGCAAACCGAACATGCCCCAAAGCTTCTCTGAAAATTCCAAAACTCACCCTGGAGATACTACGGACTACCCAGATCATGAAATAACTTATAAATTGAAATTCCAAGGTTGGGAAGGTTGAGAATAAAATCATCAAAGTTTAGAGGGCAAAAATGAGACTAAGTCTCTAACACCTAGCTAAAATTTCAGGTCCTAAGTCTCCGGTGTGCCTCTTTTGAGCTGAACTGAACTAGAAAAAGTATGATGTATTACAATATCTCCCCCTTTAGAATATTTGACCTCGAATAAGACAAGATAAACTGAGGATACTGAGGAACTGAGATTATGTACTGGCATGCACAACTGAAACAAAACTACATGACTGAATCTAAAACATAATGAGTGACTGAACTAATCTGTGAGTGCATGAATTTTCATAAAGATAACTATATGGATGAAACTGAGACTAGAAAAGGAACAGAATTAAGGAAAATTGTTACCTTAGGCTGGATTTGAGTTTGTGGAAAAGAGGTAAGGGTACATGGTTTGCATGTCTGCTTCTGTTTCCCAAGTGGCACCCTCAACAGACTAATTTCTCTATAGAACTTTGACCAAGGGAACTTATTTGTTCCTTAGTCTATGGATCTAATGATCAAGAATCTCTACTAGAAGCTCTTTGTATGAAAGTCTATTCTGAATATCTATTCCTTCTAGACAGCTGAATCATCCATATAGTTCTTTAATAAGGATGTATGGAACACTGGGTGAATTAATGACAAGTCTGCAGGTAGCTCAAGATCATATGCTAGCTTCCCCACATGACTCAATATCTTATAGGGACCCACATATTGGGGACTAAGCTTCCCTTTTTTACCAAATCTCTTCACCCCCTTCATGGGTGAAACCTTCAAATAAATAAGATCATTAACCGCAAACTCAAGATCTTTTCTTCTTATGTCTGCATAAGATTTTTGATGACTCTGGGCTGCTTTCAATCTCTTGAATCAATTAAACTTTATCCATGAATTCAAACACCATATCTGGTCCAATCAAAGTGGCCTCACCCACCTCAAACCAACAGACTTGAGATCAATATCTTCGCTCATAAAAAGCCTCGAACGGGGCCATCTATATACTAGAATGGTGACTGTTGTTGTAGGCAAACTCAATCAATGGAAAGTGGTCATCCCATCTACCTTTAAAGTCTAGAACATATTCCCTCAACATATCCTCTACGGTCTGAATGGTCCTCTCTACCTGACAATCTGTCTGCGGGTGAAAAGCTAAACTAAGATAAACTTGGGTACCAATACCCTTCTGAAATTATTTCCAAAACTAAGAGATAAACTGAGTACCTCTATCTAAAATGATGGACAACGGAACTCCATTTAATCAAACCAACTCTCTAATACACAACTTAGCATAATCCTCAACTGTGTAGGATATGTGAAATAGAAAGAAGTGGGCTTATTTGGTCAATCTATCTACAATAACCCAAATCAAATCATGCTATCTATGTGAATGGGGTAATCGTATCACAAAGTCAATGTTCACCTCTTCCAACTTCTAAGTGGAAATACCAAACTCTTGCAATGTGCCACAAGGTCTTTGGTGCTCTACCTTAACCTATTGGAAAGTTGCATACTTTGCTAAAAATTCTAATATATCTTTCTTCATGCCACTCCACCAATAGACTTCACACAAATCTCAATATATCTTGGTGTGTCCTGGGTAAATAGAGTAATGCGCACCATGCACTTTTGCCATAACCCACTGCCTCAAATCGTTAAGATACGACACACACAACTACTCTGGTATCTCAACACACCATCTCCCACTTGGGAGAAAACCTCTATCTTTTTGTCTTTAAATGAACTCTTCAGTTTGACCAAACTAGGATCGTTATCTTGCTTCTCTTTCACTTTAGAAACTACAGAGGATTCTGAACTACTCTGAACCTAAACATTCCCCTTATCTGTGTCAACCAACCTCACACCCAATCTAGCTAACCGGTTACCTTGCCAAACTAGGTCTATCTTATCATCCTCCACGTGAACAACACTATCCATTGATAGCCTATTAAGGCCATCTACTATAACATTGGCCTTGCCCGGATGATACAAAACACTCATGTCATAATCCTTCAACAATTCTATCCACCTCCTTTGACAATGATTTAACTCTCTTTGTATAAACACATACTGTAAACTTTTGTGGTCCATAAACACATCAACATGCACCCCATAAAGATAGTGCCTTCATACTTTCACAGGAATTACAACAACAGCTAATTCAAGATCATGAGTCAGATAGTTCTGTTCATGAGGCTTAAGCTGTCTAGCGTCATAGGATATGATTCTACTTCTCTGCATCAAAATGCAACCCAGACCAACTCAAGAAGTATCACAATAGACAATGAATCCATCGGTACCATCAGGTAATGCTAAGACTAGAGATGAAGTCAGTCGAGCCTTTAGCTCCTAAAAACTCTTCTCACAAAAATCTGACCATTGAAACTTAACTTTTTTCTGATTCAATCTGGACATAGGGGATGCAATGGATGAAAACCCCTCAATAAACCGTCTGTAATAACCAACTAAAACAAGAAAACTCTTGATGTCTAGTGGAGATATGGGTCTAGGCCAGTTTCTCACTACTTTTGTCTAGTGAGGATCAAATCTAATACCATCACCGGAAATGATATAACCAAGGAAAGCTACTGACCTTAGCCAAAATTCACACTTGATGAATTTAGCAAACAACTGATGGTTTCTAAGAGTTTGCAACACAATTTTAAGATGGTCAGCATGGTCATCCTCACTACAAGAATAGATAAGAATGTAATCGATAAAGACTATGACAAACATGTCTAGGTACTACGTGAACACATGGTTTATCAAATCCATGAAGGTTACTGAGGTATTTGTCAGCCCGAAGGACATTACTAGGAATTTAAAATGACCATAGCAGGTTCTGAAAGCTATTTTTAGAATGTCACATTCTCTGACTCTAAGCTAGTGATAATCTGATCTAAGGTCTATCTTGGAGATGTAACTTGCACCTTGGAGTTGGTTGAATAAGTCATCAATTCTAGGGAGAGGATATTTATTTTTGATAGTGACTTTATTCAGTGGACGATAGTCAATGCACATTTACAAAGAACCATCATTTTTTCATACGAATAAGATGGCAGCGACCTATGGAGAAATACTGGGCCTTAAAAACCTTTATCTAAGAGGTCTTTAAGCTTCTCTTTTAACTCTTTTAGCTCAGTCGGAGCCATATGATATGGAGGAATAGAGATGGGTTGAGTATCTGGAAGAAGTTCAATACTGAATTCTATTTCTCTATTGGGAGGTATCCTTGGCAAATCTTTGGGAAAACTTTAGAAAACTCATTGACTACTCGAACTAATTAAATAGTTGGAGCCTCAGACTGAGTTCTTTGACTCAAACTAGATGATAGATGCACCTTTTTTATATCAACTCTCTGGCTTTAAGATAGGATATAAAATGACTCTTGCAAGACACTGAATTACCCTTCCACTCAAAGGTCGGCTCATCAGGAAACTGAAACTTTACTAATCGAGTGCGATAATCTATAGATGCATAAAAGGAATGAAGCCAATCCATACCAATAATAATGTTGAAATCAACCATGTCTAACTCTATTAAATCTGGTAATATAATCTTATAGAAGACACTGATAGGATACTTTCTATAAATCTATATGGCAATAATTGACTCACCCACTGGTGTAAAAACTAAGAAGGGCTTAGGGATCTTTTTAGGACCTATTTCAATATTTATCGCAACTAATGGGGTCACATAAGAGAAATTCGACCCAGGGTCTAAAAACACATAAATATCAAGATTAAAGACATAAAGCATACTAGTAAGAACATCTGGTGAGCTCTCTTGATCATGATATAATGGTAAAACATATAATTGATTCTGGAACTGACTACCACTAGTGCTGGATGATGTGTCCTGAGCAGCGACTGGGCAACCCAGAGGAATGGTATGCTAGTAGCCTGAGTCTGGGGATGAGCACCTCTATTTCTCTTCCTAGTATATGGATACTATTTGATTCCATGACCCAACTTACCACAACCATAACAAACTTTCTATCCTAACAAGCACTCACCAAGATGATTGTTACCACACTTAGCACATAGAGGATAACTGGGTTTTCCACTTACACTATTCCGAGATTTGAACATAGAAGTCTCACCCCACTACTCCTGCCTAGTTTTAGGTGTGGGAGAAATGGTTGAAGATAGCACTGACATGGGTGAACGACTCTAAAAATATGAATGATTCCCCCTCCAAAATTTGTCTAGCCATATTTAAATTGCCTGGTTCTAGCTTTTTTATTTCCCCCCTCTCTCCCTTTTAATTTTCCCATTTCAATCTATTTGGCATAAATTATTAGTCTAACAAGATCCATATCCATAATAAGCATGGAAGTCCTCCACTCCTTGACTAATAAACCAGATACTCCATTAACAAACTTACTCATACTCGACCTAGGGTCAACCATCGTGCCAGAGACATACCTAGACAATTGATTAAACTTAAGGCAATACTCTTTCACTGTCGTTGATCACTGCCTCAAGTTCACAAACTCCTCTACCTTAGCTTCTCTCATTTCATGCAGAAATAACTTGTCTAAAAATACATCCTAAAATACCTGCCAACTCATAGAAGTTGCATTCTCCCCTCTAGCATTCTTTCATATAACCACCAAATCATATGCCATATCCTTTAGCCTATAAGATACCAACTCTAAAGTATCCTCTTTAGTAATATGCATAATCTGTGTAATCTTCCTTACCTCATCTAAGTAAAGTTGTGGGTCCTCACCTGCCTTTGACCCAAAGAACTTCAGCAAATTCATTCTCATAAAGTCACAAATTCTGGATGCTGCTAGATCCCTATTCTACTGAAGTGGAACTGCCGTCTGATGGCTGCCCTGAACATTGGCAGTCACATCTTGGGCTAACACCTAAAAGAAAGCTCAAAATTCAACTTGGGATATATTTTTATTTAGCGGGTCAACAGGCTGGGGTGGCTGGTTATCATATTTGCATGCATTAGTTCGGCGAGGAGGAATATTCAATTGTCAAAAAAGAACACGAGTAAGAAGAAGATAGAGACACTGTAAAGATGATAGATTATGAAAGAAAAGGATGATTTCCTAAAATATCTCATAGCCTCTTACTCATAAATGTGGTGTGCTTCATATTTATGACTAAGACTTTACGTAACGTGGCTTGTCTGACTCCTTAGGACTCTTTAAACCTTACGCTTTTATACCAAGTTTGTAACACCCCAAAAATGGGTCTTGGGATGCCACACGGTGCTCTGAATGACAAGAAGTCCCAAGCTAGCCCGGAAAGCCTTCTACTCATTCTGATGAACCAAGTAAAGATAATATAATCATATAGTATGCTAACATACTAAAATAGTATATGAACTGGATAGAGTTCAACTGAACATAATGTCTAGAAATACTTAACTTGGAAATACTTAACTAGGAAATATGAAACAACCAACATTCAAAAACTAAAATATATCTAATAGTCGGACAAGCCTCTAATACTGCTACTAGAGAGTTGTAGGGAAAGACTGCCAGTTGGCTTGAACTGTCTAATATAACTAAATAAACTAATCTAGAAAGCTTTAAATTTGAATTACTAGGTCCCCAAACTTTGAGGACTTACCAACTGTCAGGATGTAGATAGAGATATTTGAAGTGAATCACGCTGCTGGAACTGAGCACCTGAACTTACATTATGAGACAGTGTAGCACATAGACATATATGTGGATCAGTACTTTTAGAATGTACTTAGCATGTAGGGGTGAATGTATAAGCAAAATAATATCTCAACATTTACATATACTTATAAAATAATGCATGCTAAATGTAAATAGTTCACATTAGCTCAATTAATTGAAAGCTAAAAATCATGAATAATGAACCATAAACCATATTGTATAAATCTTGGGAACCATAACACTTAGTTCTAAAAGTTGTACTTGTAATCTGCTTTCAATTTATGCAAGTTAAGTGTAAAATGACTCACCTTTGTTTCTGTAATAGAAAGATGAAATCTCATGGCCAACGACTTATGTAAAACAATAGCTGAATAAAATCGTGACCCTCTGCACTTAGTTTCTAAAAGCTTTTATGTTAGGATCACTCTATTCTGTAGGCTCTAAGGAAATACTTTTAAAACTATTCTGAAAGAGTGGTTCTTCTAACTGACATACACTATGTAAGCTATCATAGTATCCAATATCTAGTTCCCTTATCGGAAAACCTCACGTTGGAGAGAGGTGTCATACTTTTGCCAAGGATTATAACCTAATATAAGTGACCACATCAGTAACTATCATCCATAAGAAATAGGAATAATATGAACAGTCTATACCAACGTTGCATCGTAGTTCAGGGGAAGTAGGATGAGCTAAACCCACACTTCATGCTCAGTGCTAAATACTACTCCCTTTACTCTATGTGCTCAATCTGTAGGAAATCCACTTGAAAAGCAAAAATAAAGGTTTGTAAGGAAAAAAACTAACTATGCTTCTGTTTTTTTAAACTGTAATCAAAACTAATATATTTTTTGTAAACTGTAATAAAACTATAAAATAGATTCCATAACTTAACTAAGAATCAAAATATCTAATCTTTTCTGAAAAATCTGAATATAAGCTAGTCATAGGATGCTAAAGAGCACATCTTCTTGAAATATCAATACATATATTTAGGGCTTAAAACCCATGTCTCAAACTCCTGTCAAATTATAACAAAGTCATGCTCAATAATTAACATCTTTAAATTCTTGCATAATTCTAGTCAAGATAGTAAAATTCAACTCTCAATGTATATAAAATCCCTTCACACACATAAATATGCAAAATTAGAGATGTAATTCCTCATTTAATCACTTGTAACATCAATATATTCAAATAATGATAGTTGGGTGTGAACCCTAAACTGTAAAACATATAATCTCATGTAAATTAACTTTAAAAACTAGTTTTGGGCACAAGGATTAAATATGATCCTTGTTAATAGCCCTACATACCTTGCTTGATGAATTGAATGTAAAATATTAAACTTTTGAATCTCTAATGGTGTTCTTAAAGCTAATTCTTGATGTTCTTGAGCACAGAACTTTGGATTATAGGCTTTCTTGGAGTAGGAGTTATGGAATTATCCTTGATTCTTGGAGCTAAGGTTTTTGTCCTTAGAGAAGAAAAAGATGAATAATGAAGCATCTATGCTATTTGGGGATAAAATTGTTTGTTTTTGGAGGATTTGGGTGAGGGTAAATGACCCAATCGCCCCTATAAACCCATTATTTAACAACACAAAAATTTGGTCTCAATGCGATCAGTGATTTGTCATTTCGCTCACTTTGATGTGATTAGCATTGCATCGCGTTGCTTACCCAACGTGGCCACTAGTGTGGTGTGTCTACGCGCATTAATGTTCTATTTTGGCCAACCAAACATGCCCCAACTTTCTCCAAAAATTTTGAAACTCACCCAGAAGATACTATAGACTACCTTGATCATTAAAAACATAAAAATTGACATTCCAAGGTCAGGAAGGTCGAGAATCAAATAGTCAAAGTTTAGAGGCCAAAAATGAGACTAAGTCTGTAACACTTAGCTAAAATTTTAGGTCCTAAGTCTTTGGTGTGCCTCTTTTGAGGTGAATTGTACTTGAAAGAATACGGGCTATTACAGTTTGCCCATATGAAGCAAAAATCTGAGACCAAGACTTGGGTTGTTTCCATGGTTAGCAAATTGTGCATGGTGCAAATAAAAATCAAACAACCCCCTCCGTCCAATCTTTTTCTAAAAAATCAAGGTCATGGATGTGAGAGACATTGTAACAATTATTTTTCTCTCTTTTTGACTCTAAATTTTTGACTTTTGAAAATTTATCGATACTCTATTTTTGTCTTTAGTGGGAGGGGCAATGGAGACTCCTTAGCAAATTTGCATGTAATGTGTAGTGAGCTAATTTTTTTAAATCTCATGAATACTTGTACCATCTAGAACTTGCCCCATTAGTCTCTCAAAGCTAATTTTGATTGTATTTGGTTGGGTAGATTATCTTAGGCTATCTTTGCGACATTGGAAGTCCACTTTAGCCTAAAAAGCCTACCCTTGCATAGATGTTATCCCTAGTCACCCACTTTGAGCCTTTATAACTTTCTTTGGCAAACACATTGCAAGTCATTAGCCTTTTAATTCTTATCCTTTTTTTTAACCATATCCTCGTTGGACATAAAATGCAAATTAAAGCTAAAAGCCTAAGTTGGGAGTGGTAAGATTGGAAAAGGTAATGTTGGGCCACAAAGTTGTAAGTAAGTGCCTATGAGATTAAGATTTAATATAAAATGGAAAATAAAAAGAATAGATCCAACAAAGGATAGGAAAGCGTGAATTAAGCAAGAAAAACAAATAAAAAGAAAGTGAGTGAACCAAGGAAGCCAAAAATAGGCACATGCGTAAAGAGAGAAAACAAAAAAATGGCACATGGTCAAAAGTTGCATGAAAAAGTATCATACAGATGTTCAATAAGGGTATAGTCACTTTTTTCCAAAATAATATCCTACCCTACCTCGAACCTACATTACAAGATAAAAAAGCCCTTTGAGATCTCCAACTAAGTGCATTCATACTAGTGGCGATTGAAAATAGGGGCAAGCCTATGACATGGTACTTGTTAACATCAAGAGTTCTTGAGAGAGAGTTTTGTACTTAAATTCCTCATTGCATATTTGATAACTTGGTGTGTGGAATTTTTGTTCTTGTGAGATGGCATGTACACAAGTTGAGATGGGTAATTTTTTTATTTCCCAAAAAATGCAACAAAAGGATTATAATTTAGTTGAGGTCAAAGAGAAGTCATTTATTGATTATTATTGATCGTTGCATGATTGTTCTTTGAAGTCTTTTGCATCCTTGAAAATTACGTGTTATGTTGAAGGGTGTCGTGAAAATAATCTTGCCCATGTTTGAAGATCTATTTTTGGTAGTAATCAAGTTGAAGTCATCATGATCATTTGGGTCATCAAATTTTGGCATAAAATTGCATTGTCTCATGGTAAAAAGGTAGTGTTGCTTGAGGACCAAGAAAGCTTTAAGTTGGGGGGTGTTGATGAGTAGTGAATTTACCACTCATGTGCACTAAACATTCAGCACACTACTATGATTTGAATATCTAAGTGAGACATATTTGTGGTTAAACACATTAATTCCCATATTTTGTGGGTATACAAGTGTTGAGATAAAAAGAAACAAAAAGAGCAGAAAAGAGAGCGAAAAAGAAAGATAAGTGCATAAGTTGGAAAACCATGCAGGCTGGCCTCAGGTATCATAATCGTGGGTAGGCTACCCCAATTGTAGTAAGTCAAGAAAGTTTGAAGTTTGTGATCGCATGAAGAATACAGCGATCGAGGCTAATCTAGTGCAATTGCAATATAATGAGATTTCCAGCCAGGGGAAAAATTGTCATTCCACACTATCGATCCCAATTCTCACAAAAAGGGCTCAAGACCCTTATTAGGGAATCATTATTCAACAACCCTAACTCCTATCCTTAGTTTAGGATTTTTGTAATTTCTTGGAGCTTGGAGCTTAAATTTACACTAATTTGAGACAAGATTAAATTAGAAGAGCTCTAAAGTATAGATTTGGCTTTGTTTATTGAAGATTTGTTTAAGTCTAAAGTCTGGTATGCGCTCTCTTTATTTTTCTTATGAATAAATTTTTTGGACATCTTGGTATATTTGTTTTCATTATCCTTATGATGTGCTGATCTACCTCTTGAGCTTATGCTAGATTAGGGTGAATTTGTGTGTGAGTAATGATATATTTTTGTAGATTCTAGTTGATTGACGATATATTCTTCTATTGATTAGTTGAACTGGTTGGGATTTATGGGTAAAAGCCCCAAATATCCAAATGGGTTTGATGGGTGAAAATACCAAGCTCTTGAAAGCTCAAACCATCCTTGAAAGAGGGGTATAGGTGAACTTTTGGAACCCATATCATCCTTGAAAAAGGGATGTGGGAACCAAGGCGATAGTAGATAATTTATGGGCATAGTTTGCTAATTCTCACTATTTTAGACATAAGAAAGATTATAAGGTTGACTATACCATGGGTATCATCCTAGAAATACAGATACCTAATTGAGATGTTGGGTGGCTTTAATTATCACACTTGTTAGGTACTCGATATGGTCAATGAGTGACATCATTAAGGTTTTATTGAAGAACTAGCCTCAAGGACTGTAAACCTATCCTACCACATCATCAACGATTAGAATTTGCACTAAATTATCATAGTGTCATACATGACTTGCCCCAAGGAAAGCATAATCCTAAGATCTGTTCCTAATTGCTTACACTCTAATTATTCTCTAATTATTCTAGTCTTGAATTAGTCCCTTAGAAGCCTAAGAATTACTTTCACTTTAGAAAAATATTGAAAAGCCCCAAACCATCTTGTACCATAGGTTTGAACTTAGCAAGAAACTTTTATTTCTAACTTACTCATTCACCCCTCACATTGTTCCTCGTGAATTCGACCCCAACTCTTAGTTGGGTAAATATATTAACAACGACTAACTTGCACTCAAATTGACATGTAAGTTGAGCGTTATCAATAGACACCTGTATCACAAGATCCTGTCTTGTGGATAGTTGTGTAACATCCATGCTTAGCATAGTAAGAACCTTGAAGAGCTTCACCAGCTCTAGTTCCTGTAATGCCTCAAATTTTTCATTCATTCATTAATCAAATCCATATAGTGTAGAACCCTTACAGTATCTACAATTTCCCATTTCACCCATGGTTTAACTTGAGCAATCAAAACATCTACCAATTTTTTAGTTCAAATCTATCACCTGGCTATATCCTGTATAAATTTATTTATGATTATGACTAGGATAATGGATGTAGATCATGAAGTAGATAAAGCTAAGGCATTAGTAGGTGGTATAGATGTAGTAGTTTGTACTATAGTGGTACCTGCTATAACATCATCCTTAGGGGTTGCAGATTCTGTGTTCAACTCACTAGTTTCCATATCAACAACCTATACCAAGGTGTCAGCTTTATCACCCGTATCAAATGGCACCTTAAATAATATTAGACCTGATGAACTAGATGGTTAAGCACTCAATTTGGCAATAGGGTTGATGTCATCTTTAATTATCCCAACCTCCTTAGTTTGTGACACCTCTATCGGATGATCAATTCCTTGTAATATAGGTGCACCTAAATTTCTATATAACGTACAAAAAAAGCATGGAAATAGAATTTTAATTATATCTCTAAATTTTCTCTCATATATCTCCTCAATAATGTACCAAGGGATATTAATGATGCGCCTAGATAGAATGCTCTCCACTATAACTATTCTAGCCAAAGTGAGGTCATATCATTACTTGTTGGACTAAATTGGGTCTGCATGATCTAGCACAAAAACTTTGCAACAAAATTCAGTGTCACTTATTTATCTCTTATTTGCTAAGATATAGTTCTCCTCTCTTCCTTTGTTACCAATATATCCATCAACCTATCTCAACAAGATTTATTTTATACCAGAACTTTTTTTTTGCTCTATATTTCACTATCTTTATTAGATGGCCAAATTCAATGGTGTTCACTGAAACCTCAAACTCTGGCCCAGATAAGATGCTCTAAATCATGCTCTTAGAGATATCCACGAGCCTCCCACAAACTAGTAGGCTGGCTAAAGAAGTTTTCTCTTTTGTATATTTCCTATTAGGAGTAATCCATTGTACTATGACAATATATAAGTTATAGAAGATATGCAACAACTCTAGACTATAACTACCTGGTGCCTACCCTATCTAGCCAGGCTAGTAATGATCAAATATAGCCTTTACCCTAAAAATCTCAGTGAATTCTACTATTTGAATTTGTTCTTCCTCAAAGATACTTCTTTTCAAAGTTTCTTTATTGGTTCGATCCACGTCCCTTTCATATATTTTTTTTATTTTGGGGATACACTATCTTTGATTTTCACGAACTGGGCAAACTGATCCCTTTTCTCCTCTACCCTTCATCTTTCTATAGATGTATCAATTCAACGTTTCTCTACTCTAACAAAAACAAAGTCCACAAAGCTAGACAAATTACTATTTTTAGTACCATATGACCCCCCTCTCTCTCTCTCTTCAGACTGAGGAGTGGTAGCTTGTTTTATATCTTAAACCTCAACCTTCTCTTTATCTCTTTACCTTATGTTTAGAGGTATAAGTGGTGCATCATTATGTTCAAACTCATACAATTCCTTAGAACTGCTTGTGTGATCATCAAAGGGCTCATCCTAAAGTTTGTTTTTTGTTTCATGTGATCCCTTCTTCTTTTTGGTTGGTGATGATGTTTTTACCTCTTTTTGGGTTCCCTTTTGTAGGCACAGTACCTATATCTGAGAGTATTAGCACATAAAGAACAATAAATAAAAAAAAATATTTAGATATTATTAAAGCATAAAGGACTCCACAAGTCATTAGTGGAACTGGTGATCCATGGAGTACCTCGTGAACTCAAGATACATAACAGAATAATTTCAGTATAATAGAATGAGAGGGTTCACGAGTTATGAAATGGATCCTACACCCAGTGAACTCATTCTTGGACCTTAATATATTTCAGACAACCTGTTACCCATGATACAACGAGTGGTTTCATGATTCATGTGTTGATTTCATAAGTCATGCTACCTCTCCTAACCTCTAGACAAAACTTTACCATTTTTAAGAATGTTTAATTTGAAGTTTCAAAGGAAATAAACTTGGCCTTGTCATCTAACCTGCAAGGTTACAACTAATAAAAGTATTTTTAGAGATTGTAAGTAACTGTGTTAATGAACTTAACAAGAATTTTTCACTATTAATAGTTTAACTATCACACAAACATGTCGGGATACTTAGACATCACCCAGTTAAATCAACAAATAATTTTTTTTGGAGTTGGGCTGGTAAAATAATCCTTGCATTATTTCCAAGGAGAATTTATGGATCGTAATGCCTGCAGACTCAATGGATGTGTAAATCTATACCATAAATATTAATTATAAGCATATTATGACCAAATTTCAAACAATTCATCATTATTCACCCGTTGTTTAAGTTTACTATACCATTCATGCCTAGGGGTTTTATTATAATGTTACACATTTATTAATTACTCCATTTTTATTAATCCAAGGGTGATTTAAACATAAATATAATGAGTTCAAACCATGGATCAAGTAATTTTCAACCCAAATCCAATAAAGGTTGAGTAGCAATGAAGACATGCCTTAATCGAAGTGGGCAATTAAGCATAATAGTGAGAAATTACAAAAAGAGCACTAAGAAGGAGAACGATGAGTTTGGATTATGGGATTTAGTTTGGCTGAATTTTTATGAAGACGAAGGGTTTGAATGCATAGAAATATTTTTTTGAAGAGTTTGGGTAATGGTGGAAGAGTATTAGTTTAGAGTGATTTGGGCGTATAGGATAAGTGATAATGGGAACTGGTCGGGTTAAATTTTTCTTTTAATTTATTTTGACTAAACTGATGTAAAAGGGGATACTTACTTGGTGTCCATAAGTTCCAAGTTATGGGTCGTAGGTGAAGCCAAGTTCTGTAGAAAAGCTTGTGGACTCAATTTTTTGATCTTATATTCCCTAGTTTTCCATATATGGATCTACAACTCGAGGAGTGTTCCATAGGTCATTTTGAACTTCGTGGAACTTAATCCATAATGGTGTATTTTGAGGTCTAGAGTTGATTATTGCAGCAATCTGTGGTTTAGTTCATGGATCATGCACCAAATCGTGAGTCCACCCTCTCAAATTTTTAGATTCCTTCGATGTTCCCATGCACAGTATCCACGAGTCGTAGGTTGTTTCCACAATTCATATACTAGACTTATGGATCCTCACTTATCTCAAGTTCTATTTCCTATCTTTGCATATTTAGTTCAGGTTGTCCCTACACACTTCAAAAAATATTTGTAAGATATAAAAAATAAAATCAAGATAATAACAAAATAAAAAACCTTAGGTTGTATCTTGATTACATAAAATTTACCAAGATGCCCTATAGGTCTCCTACCATAGAGTGTTTGATTTAATATTTCTCTATAAGTGGGAACCCTTGATTACTAAAACTTAACCAAGGGATCAAATATCAACTACCTTCACCTCATCAGTTGTCCCTAAGTACGACTTCACACGCTGGCCATTTACCTTGAACTTGCCTTTATGTTTCACAAGTTCAGTGGCACAATATGGGAACACACATACCATACAAAGTGGTCCCAATAACTTAGACTTCAAATCAATAAGAAATAAGTGAAGTCTTGAGTTAAACAATGAAACCAAGTCACACAAATTAAACTCTTGCTTCCTAATCTTCTTATCATGATATATCTTCTTCTTTTCTTGGTAAAATGTTGTACTCTCATAATCTCCCATTCAAAAATCATCCAACTCATTCGATTAATCAAGCCTCAAGTTAAAGGCATCAGTCTAGTTCAAATTCAACCTTTTTAGCGCCCACATGGCTTTATGCTCAAGCTCAATTGACAAGTGACACACTTTTCCAAATACGAGATGATATGGAAATATGCCTATAGGGTTCTTGAAGGTAGTTTTATATGCCCCTAGGGCATCGTCTAACTATTTAGACCAATCTATTCCATTTGCTTTTACAGTCTTTGTAAGTATTATCTTTATCTCCTAGTTGGAGACCTCAACTTGCCCACTAGATTGTGGATGATAAGGTGTTACTACCATGTACTTTACACTATACTTCTCAAGTAGGGCTTGAATAACCAATTACAAAAATAAAAGCCTCTATCACTCATAATTTCCCTTGGAATACCAAACCTTAAAAGATATTGTGCTTTACGAATGTTGTGAAACTCTTGTCTTCACTATTAGGAAGTTTAATTGCCTCCACCCACTTATAAACATAGGTAACAGCTACAAGTATGCAATTCATCCCATTCGAGCTTACAAATGATCCCATGAAGTCAATTCCCCAAATATCAAATAGATTAATCACAAGAATGGGGGTAAGAGGTAATTTATGTTTACTTGATAGTCCCCCTTCCCTTTTTCATTGGTCACATGCCTTCACATAATCATGAACATCTTTATTAATGATTAGAAAATAGTACCTATATTGCAAAATCCTGTGGGCTATCAAGATTCCACTATAATGATCCCTAATTAAGGACGAAGCATCTCAAATACACATCATCTCAATGTCATGAACAAACCTTCAAATTATATTATTAGCACAAATTTGAAATAAATATTGCTCATCCCAAAAGAAGTTCCGCACATCAAAAAGAAACTTACTTTGATGATGGAAAGACCAATTCTCAGGCATCACATCACTCACAAATATTTAGCAAAGTCCATGAACTATGGAGTCAAATATTGTGATGCTACCAATGCTGGCTCATCCATAAAGAGTATCATCAATTTAAAATTAAACAAGTGGCCAGCCACTTGACTTTTGTTGTCACAATCCAACCTGTCATGAGTGGCACCCATACTATCTCTCAGGTGCGAGAACCATCTAATTCAAATTCAATGTCATTCATTTGTCCAATTTTAAAAGCAAACCAACATTTCATTGATGGAAGTTAATATTTTGACATTCAATATTCGTGCAGAAAATAACAAAAATGTCTAAAAAGTCCCCGATAATGAGATTCATCATACCAAAATTCTAACTAAACACAAAGAAAAAACAATGATACTAAAATAAAGAGTCAATGTCAAAAAAAAGGACAAGACCAAGTATGAGTGATCCATGGCAACCTAGAGATGAAGTACTCATCCTTGGATAAGAACGTGTTATCACCAACAACTGAGGTCTCATAGAAGCCACTAAAACATGTTCTGTACTCAACAAAAAAGTACAGGGTAGCAATAATACAAATTACTATATACTGGTAGGTATCATAGGCCAACACAATTTAAAGGATATTAAAACATAACCAAATATCACTAAACAGGTAACATACATAACAAGTGAAATAATGGAATCAGCTTACTTTACCTCAAATGAAAATTATCATCAATCATGTCACTTTGATAGTAACCACTTCAACTAAGAATCATATTGACTCATCAATAATAATATAAAAGAGAAAACTATACCCTAAGTTATCTTCACTATTTCTTACAAAATAGATTCATTATCAACTAAATACCTTAAGGGTCATACAAAAGGAATTGGAAAAAACATTAAATCATAAATCTATCCACTTAAGGACTACCAAACTGTCTAATTCCATAGTATATACACACACATGGGACTTAAGGTTGCACCCATGAGCGATGACTTACAGGGGACAATCTCAGTCTATGTACCAATTACGTAAGACAAATAAGTATATTTCCTCCCTTATTTCTATATCCCTATCTTTATATGACCTAAATCCAATAATTCAATTACAAGTTGTGCTTTTAGCCTCTATCAATTCACAATAATAACCATATACTAGCCATAAGTTCCAATTCTCTAGTAAGATCTTTTATTAATCAGCACTTGCATTTTAAAATAAATCATTTAGCATCATCTATAAGCATGGTTTGAAACCAAGTAAACAAACATTTAGTTAATTAGAACAAATACAATCAAACTGAGTCTCAACTCTAAATCAACCATAACCTACCCAAACTTAAGGCCTAAAATGCACTATATCATGGTTGTCTTGCCTTTTCTTGCTGCTTTGGCTTGTCTCAAACTAAAATTAATGAATAAAGAACCACTCAACTTTTTAATCATCAATTCTAGGAATTATAAACCTAAATTCACTATTTTAACTCATGGTCATATTCTATTTCCTCATTATAGGATTTTCTATCCTTTTATTCCATTCAAATTGCCTATAGCTTAGGATTATTGTCACAACCTCTACTTTGAGGGCATAGTTTAAAAATCTTAAGTCAATAACAAGTTATTCTAAACCACTCATAGTCAATTCATAGAAGATCATTCAACTTATGTCAAATTCATTATCCCCATCATCAGCATAATCTAATTTTTCTAGGGATTGAAGAAGTAAAAGTCACATTGACTAGTACAAAACCTTAACTTAAAGATAGAATTCCATTTATAACTACAAAAAATTGCCCTTTTCCACGCTAGGTCTACTCATGGAATTTTTAAAATGAAAATAGGTTTTAACTCAGAGAAACAGACATTATATTACATCGATCCCACCATAGAGGCCTGTTCCCACAACAATAACATTGTTGTAAAAGAAATTAAACACTATAGAGGCCAAACCAACATTAAACTTCCACTATAGTAGTCCTACCTCCATAGTGGGATCATTGAAGCAGCCGTCATTCTTGTTGTAGTGGCATTGAGGTAGAAACTCGAAATAATTTCCATGTCTGGTCCATTTCACAACACACTCTCTAGACTTTGACATTACGAATAAACCCCTTTTCATCAAATATTATTTCCAGAGTTCTACTAACTTTATTTTTATTACAAAAGTTTCTATGGATTACTAAATCTCATCACTAACACAATGTCATCTTATATCCATGAAATGTTATATCGCCAATCTCCTAAATTATCTAAATCACACAAAACCCAAAATTTGATCGAATCTAGCCTAGCCTAAAATTTTAAAATTTTCATATGGGGAAAACTTGACTCAAATTTTTGTAGGATAATCAATGATGTAACAATGGAAAGGGTCATTACATTTGGTCCTCTTTTGATCCTTAACCTTAAGGTCAAATTCTTGTAACATAAGTACCTATCAAATCAATCTAGACTTTGCATCTTTCTTCACTATTAGGTACCTAAGAGTTGTAAGGTCAACGTGCACAATTACCTTAGTGCCAAGAAATTAGGCTCTAAACTTCTCAAAAGCAAAAAACATAGCAAGAAATTCTTATTCCACCATAATATAATTTTTGAGTTGAATTAAGTGCTTTGCCAATTTAATAGATAGGATGGAGAATCTTTTCATGCCTTTGGCCTAGGACTGCTCTTAGTTCCACTGCTCTAGTATCACACGTGATTTCAAAAAGCCTGGATCAGTCGGGCACAACCAAGATAGAGGTTGAGATTTACTTATCTTTAAGTCACTCAAATACATTTAGACACATATCATCAAACATGAACTTCACCTCTTTATTCAACAACTTGCACAAGGGATATACAATTTTTGAGAAATCCTTAATGAACCTAAGATAGAATCTAGAATGCCCTAAAAAGCTTTGAACACCCTTTATAAAATTTGCGTGGAAATTTTCAAACCCCTTCAATCTTTACCCAGTCGACCTCAATACCTCTTTTAGAGATCTTGTGGCCAAGAATTATACCTTTTGTCACTATCAAATGATATTTTTCCTCATACGGTACCAAGTTGGTCTCCTTATATCATCACAACATACCCCATGTGATCCAAGAATAACTCGAATAAATCACTTATCATTGAGAAATCATCCATAAAAGAACACAATAGTGTCTTCCACTATTATTAGAGTATTAGACGACCCGACCCCGGGCCTTGTCTAATGGATATCCCAAGTTCAACCAAGACCGGGGACCACCCCCTATTACCCAACCCAACCACCTATATCCAGTCTCAGATGGGCTGAATTTCAAACATATAACAAGATAGCATAAATGTTCTTATTAAGACTCTAGGATAGGTTCACAACCTCACCAACCCAATTGAGTCTAACCATACAACACCAATCGCCCGACCATACTGAATCGAACCATAGGCCATAACCAAAGAGAATGCCAAAACATAATATGATTAATCCCAAAATGTAATAAGATGGAACAACCAACAATATCGTCCAAGGTTGTAAGCGCTAATACCAATACTGATGCCAAGAAAGACACCAATACCAATCCCACCCATACTAACCCCCAGAAGTACCACAAAGACTTTATCCAAAAGAGTAAACAAATCTTGTTGGGACATGCCCCAAAACATGGCCAAAACCAATTTCCAAAATAAAATAAAAGTATCTAAAGAAATTCATAACATGAAATGATGTCTTTCTTGATACCATGAAATGGAACCTCACCATTTCAGTGCAAATATTGATACCAAATCTACGTGATAAATAGGAGTAGTAGAATGGCTGATTCCTGCATAGCATGGGTATATAACCACCAGTAGATGGGGTTAGCGAGTGACCGCTAACATGAACCTCAAGATAAGGATAAGACAATGCCAGTTATAAAACCAAGTAAAACCATCAATAATGCATACAACCATACATATATATACTTATAGAGAAAGAGAACCGAGCTTAGCATGCATTAAGACCTTTACCTAGGCTATGTAGCTTGGCCGTCCTAAACCACCCACGGGCTATATAGGTTCAACTCCTCCTTGTGAAAGGGCCTAGTGCGTCTAGCTGCACGGCCAGGGAAGTATCCCATGGGATGACTAGTACATCCCCCAATAGTGTGACATCATGCACACGGTCCACTAAGACCAATCCTTAAATTGAAAAATATTAGTTTCTAGTTTTGGCCTTCCCCATGGCCACTACCTTCCACGGATTTGCTACACACCCCGCTATTAATGCCAAATTAAAACCAGTTTCCAAATAACCAAACCATTATCCATTTATTAACCAAGGCCAATATTAGTGGGATCATCATACCACCCTATTACTTGCAAGTAATATCCAGAGCCAAACCATTTCGGTTAAGGGGTCTTTCAAGTTCCCTTCCATATACCATATTAAATCACTTGAGAGACTTTCATGTTCTCCACAAGCATAACCATTTAAAAGAAGTCAATGCAATAAACATATCTTTATAAGTATTTTATCAAACACCTTGGGGGCATAATATAACCAAAACTAATTCCAAATACCATTAAACCATTACCATGTAATCCAATTGTCCAAAACCATCATTAATGTATATAAAAGAATAATTAAAACCATAGGAAATTATAACCAAGCACTTAACATCAAAACCCCAAAATAATAATTGGAAACCATTATCATGAAATAGTAAAACCATGAAATCAGTCATATAAATCATGCCTTTTGTTGAAATTATAGTGGGGAAAGAGAATCATGCCTTATACCAAAGAACTGATGGAAAAATATCATAAAGACAAGCCCCAAAGAAATCCTCAAAATGAAACCCTAGCCTTCTTGCCCCAAAATCTCTTGCTAGAATAATGGAGTGCTTAGGAATAGTTTCTAAGTGTTAATGAGCAGAATAATAAGGTAAAAAACCTTCTATGTTTATTAGAAGTTCTGGATCCTAATTAGGGTAAGCAAGGAAAGGTATAGAATGCCCCTACTTAAGTCCCTTAAAAATCATGTCACAGGGATACGATTGACCCATACGAGTCATACCCTCCTATAGGATTGGTACCTACCACTCGTATCCAAGCCTCAAACCTTTTATCAAACATTGTCCAGTATACGACTCATCCAACCAAATCATAACCATAACATACAATCTGTACCCATGACCCGTATCCCAGGCAAAATGAAATACTAGGAGGATTAAACACTGCCTACCATACGAGTCCCTGACAAAACTCGTACCAAGCCCTACAACTCATACACCTAAGTCATACCCATTCTAGTGATCAAAAACATCCCACCAATTAACACTGGACAGTATAATGATTCCGAGATTGAGGAAAATCAGTAACAAAATCAATATTGACCATCTTTCACTTCTATTCAGGCAACTCTATTTCTTGATATAACCCACCAGGCCTCATTTGCTCAACATTAACCTATTGACACACCATGCACTTGGCTATGAAATAAGCCACATCTCTATTAATACCATTCTACCAATAGATCTCCTTAAGATCATGAAAAATCTTCGTCGAGCCAAGATAAACAACATAGTGTAACTCATACGCCTCAGCCAAAACCCTTTGTCGCAAACTATCAATATCAAAAACTAAATAGCTCTCTTGGTACCGTAAAGTACCATCACCACTGATCTTAAACACAACTACATTTTTCCTACCAACATCACTCCTAATTTTCATCAAGACAGGATCCAACATTTGCTTCTCCTTAATCTCTACACCAAGAGATGATCAAACCACTTCTTCCACCATCAGACTACCATCATTAGAGTCTAAAAGATAAACTTCAAGATTAACTAAGTAGTGAATATCCTTTAATAATTCCCACTTCCCTCCTCCACATGAGCCAAACTACCACTGGATAACCTACTAAGACATCAGCAACCACATTAGCCTTACCTAGGTGATTGTAAAGACTCATAACATAATTATTAAGAAGTTCAAGCCATCTTCTCTGCCTGAGATTAAGATCTTTCTGAGTGAATATACTGAAGACTCGTGTGATAAAAAAAGATATCCATGTGAACACCATACAAATAATGCTGCCATATTTTTAATCCAACATAATCGCCAATAACTCCAAATCATGAGTAGGATAATTCCTCTCATGCACCTTTAACTACCAGAAAGCATAGAAAATCACCTTCCCATACTATATCAACATACAACAATGACCTACTCAAGATTTATCATAATAAACCAAAAACCCATCATTGCCTTTCGGCAAAGTTAGGATTGAAGCCAAAGTCAACTTATCCTTTAACTTCTCAAAACTCCCTTTACAAGCATCCTACCAAGAAAACTTAACCTTTTTTGAGTTAACTTAGTCAAAGGAGAAGTTATCGAAGAAAAGCTTTCCACAAACCGCCTATAATACCTGGCTAAACCCAACAAGCTCTAAATATCAGATGGAGTCATAGGCATAGGCAACCTCTTTACCACAACAAATTTCTATAAATCCACCATATCTGTTTACTAGATATTATATGACCCAAAAAAGTCATAGCATTAAACCAAAACTCACAGTTAGAAAACTTGACATATAACTATTATTCTTTTAAGGTCTGCAACACCACCTGAATATGATCATCATAATCACCTCACTCTTTAAATAAACCAAAATGTCATCAATAAACACAATGATAAAGAGATCCAAATACTACATGAACACTTTGTTCATCAACTCCATTAATATTGTTGGAGCATTAGTCAACCAAAATAGAAATACCAAGAACTCAAAATGCCTATACCAAGTACGAAAAGTTGTCTTAGGGATATCCACCTCCCTAATCTTAAGGTGATGGTGCCCAGACCAAAAATCTATCTTAGAGAAGAATTTGGCACCTTGTAACTAGTCAAACAAGTCATCTATCAAAGGAGGAGGATACTTGTTCTTGACCATCACCTTATTCAACTACCTATAGTCAATGCAAATTCAAAGGGAACCATCCTTCTTGCGCACAAACAACACCGGTGCACCCTATGGAAAAACACTGGGATAAATAAACCCCTTATCTAGAAGATCTTTTTGCTGTTCCTTTAGTTTTCTTACTCAGACGGAGCCATTCTATATTGAACGATAGATATTGGATGTGTGTCTGGAAGCAAATTACTTCCAAAATCTATTTCTCTATTCAGGGAAAGACCAGGAATATTATCCAAAAAGACCTTTGGAAACTCATTAATCATAAGGACCGAAAACAAAATAGGACCTTCTGAGTTAGAATCTTTAAACCTTCCAAGTTAGAATCTTTTACTTGAACAAAGTGATAAAGACAACCCTTGGAGATTAACCTTCGAGATTTAAGAAAAGAAATAAACCTCCCCTTTGGAGCTAAGGAACTACTTTACTATTCTATAACCAGTTCACCAAGGAACTTAAAAATAACCTTATGGGTTCGACAATCCAAAGATGCATAACCAAAATGCAACCAATCCATACCCAGAATTATATCAAAATCTACCATATCCAACTCAAACAAATCCACCAAGGTATGCTTGCTACCAACAGCTACTACATACACCCTGTAGACTCTTTTAGTAATAACCGAGTCTTCTACCGAGGTAGAAACAAAAAAAGGATCCAAAATAATGGATAAAAACAAAAAGATTCAGCCATATATAGAGTCACATAACAAAGAGTGGACCTCGAATCAAGAAAATAATATACGTCATGAGAGAAAAGTTGTAATGTACTAGTAATGACATTAGGTGATGCCTCAGATTCTTATCAAGACACCAAAGCATATAACCTATTTCGACCAACACTAGAACCAGGACAGGTGCTGGAGCAGAAAATAAAGCCACAAGAATATTATTCGCCCCCATATCCACTTTGTTAACTAGATAATCCATAAGTCAATGGCTTAGCTAGACACACTTGAAGCATATGTCCCTTTCTTTCTCAAAATATCCCCAATAAGGATGACCACAGAACCAACAAGAAGGACACGAAGAAATGGATTGACCTCTGCTTACCTGAGATTGGGCAACCTGTGCCCGAGAATTATCATCACCTTGATAGTGCCTGTCTCCTGACTGATAAGGAGCACTAGCAGAAAAGGAACCAGAACTCCCCCACCTTTTTTTTGCCACTTCCACCACTTATACCACCCTAAGACCGAGCACCTCCCTGATTGGAAAGCCTGCTCCTCTTTCTCTGCTAATCCCTAAACTCACCTACCTCTACTTCTCATCCTTAACCTGCTACATATGATTAGTTAACCTCGAGATGTCTATATATTTAATCATTAAAGCAGTTTTACCCTCCACAATCAAATCTCTATTCAACATAAAAGTAAACTTGCTTATTCTTAACCTCATATCAGCCACTAAGGAAGGAGCATATCTTGATAGCTGATGGAACTTTAAAGTATATTCCTTTACTAACATCCATTCTAAGCCAGAATGCTACACGGTGCTTATGACCCCGAAAGATCACAAGCT
This sequence comes from Capsicum annuum, assembly GCF_002878395.1. NCBI lineage: Eukaryota > Viridiplantae > Streptophyta > Magnoliopsida > Solanales > Solanaceae > Capsicum > Capsicum annuum. Next base: position 104,888,562 of record NC_061115.1, on the reverse strand, counting down.
AACCTATGACTGGTATCTGTACCTATACACTACAAGCTATAACATACAGAAAACATAAACATGTAGGCTATAAGGTTCAACTGAATAAAGAATCTATAGAAACATCATATCCATATGGGTGAAAGATACCCAAAATAACTAAAAACTGAATCAAATCTGGACATAAGTCTAAATACTAAATCTGAAACCCTCTAAGTGCTGTCTGAATAATGAGTTGAAGGAACATGTGTCCAACTAACTCCGTAAACTGATAACTAGCTAAAATAATAATGAATAATACAAATCATATTGTCCTTAAATGAAGAGGACTCACTGAATCTCTGCGACTAGAAATACTACTGCTACTACTGATCTGGAGCTCGTGTTTCTGAACCTATGGTGTAACATAAAGAAAAAGCACCATAGCGCAAATGCGTTAGTACGAGGGAATGTATTGAGTATACGACTGACGTAGGCTAAATATAAATACAGTTTACATCCATGAACAATGTTAACTATCTCACTGACATAAATGTAAGAGTACAAATATGCATACATAGTAACTAAAATTGTGGGTTCATAATAGCTAGTACTGTATGCTAATACATGGTTTACTGATGGCTAACGTGAATAATATTGAAATTCTGATAACATGGGTGACTGTATCTGACAATCCTGAATCTGATGGAACTATCTGAGTTTCGTACTGTAACTGAGTTTGACTGTATCTGACTGTCCTGATATACTGAAATCTGAAGACCTATATAAGTTCTTTTACTGAGACTAATTCTAAAACTATAGGAGGTAGTTGTTTAACCAATATTCCCCAATAACCCAGTAGCTAAGTTGGGGTCCAATCTCTACCCCGACTAGAGGGGTGTCAATACTGCGCCACTAGTAAGGAAAGTTGTGGGTGACCCTTAGCTGGTAGGTATTTGAAAGGAGAATGGTGGGAACCCTAAACTGATATGTTAAGCCACCTCATCAGCCCTAATATAATAGGCTAAGATGTCTCAACGTACACTGGCTATGTAGTTCTAGAACACAAGGATGACTGCTAAGAATTACACCCTAAACTGGTAGGTGAGTCCCCATCCTTGGGTTCACTCAGTGCTAACTTTTACTCCCATCTGAAGAGACTAAACAAGATTCAACTAACTATACATGGATAGATTAACTAACTTCCGTTGACTGATGGAGTAGTACTATTAATTGAGAGTTAACTGAGATCATGAGATTTCTGAGGTTTTCATGACAACATGACTAACTGAGTTCTATAGATTATAGCTTGACTGAGATTATCATGGCAACATAACATGGCTCTAGGTACACAATTATTTTTTTCATGTACGAATACCCCCAGGACTCGATAGAAGGAAACTGACACACATGACATGACTTGATCACAAGATTTGAGTCCATAATTCATAATATCATAAGTAGGGGATATCATATTTCATATAATTATTCAATATCTTAAACATTGTAGGGAATGCATGGATATATTTCATGTACATATTGTATATCTCCATTATCTTACATGCTTCATACCACCATAATAGCAACACATAAAAAGCATGGGATTCATATTGAAGTATGTAGCTAACATGGAATTGTTATTTACACATCATAGAACCATACAAACATGAATTTCTACCATCCTAAGCATTTTATCAAACACCTTGCATGCATTCTTTAAGGCATCATACTTGCACCATATTAAACCACCTAAAGTTCATGGTTTTCAATTAATAAACATATATATTCCATGAAAACACCTTTAGACATCACATTGAAACTTAAACAACAATCGTCAATGTGTACAAACTCATATAACCACAAAAAGTTTACAAAATAATATTTAAAACATGGTTCTTAAGTATTATGAACGGATTGGATCCATAGATAAACACTACGCATACATTAGAAATGAAACCTTGATGATTTGCTGAAGAGTTCTTGGATTTGGGAAACTTAATTCTCAATTATCTTGGAAAAAAGGCTTTAATATTACTTTTGCGAGATGAGTTTGATGGAAACCCTAATCTTGTGGTTGAGAGTGTAAAAGAGGGTTTTTGAGATGCTTAATTGAAGAAAAAATGGGAAAAATTATGCCTTTTTAGGGTTATTAGTCTTGGAAGGTGAAATAAATGACCAAAACACCTTTATTAAATAAATTCCCAGTTGCAGAAAAATCATAGCTGACGACCTTCATGATAGGGCGTCACAAATGTGGTAAGCTATCACGAATGTCATCACTTAGGAAATGTTTTCTGCCTAAGGTTGACGACCTTCGTGATAGGGCATCACAAATGTGGTAAGCTACCACGAATGTCATCACTTCAGAGCTGGTTTCTGCCTAAGGCTGACGAAATTCGTGATAGGGCATCAAAAATGTGGTAATCTATGACCTTCGTGATAGGGCATCACAAATGTGGTAAGCTACCATGAATGTCATCACACTATTTCCAGCCTGACATGCTGGAGTAAAATAGGAATAACTCTTTGGTCCGATATCAGATTTAGGTGAAATTGGTATCGTTGGAAAGATAATTCAATTATATATCTTTTAATAGGTTATGATCTTAAAAATTCCAAGTATAATGAGAGATATACTTATTTGAAGTTGACTATATCAATATCCTTCTCAAGAATTCAATCGGTAAGGAATATTTTGATTCGTCTGATAGTTGAGAGTTATTTGAAACCTTAATATAAATCTAACCTACTCATAAAACTATGAAAGAACCATGATGTACTATGCATGATCTTGGTAAATCGATCTAATATTGGTTTGGGTTTTTGGGGTATTACAATATCTCCCCCATAGAAATATTCGTCCTCGAATAATGACTGCTTGAGAGGGGAGAAAAAATAAAATGATGCATATACTGATCATGTTTAACTGGCACATGATTTTAGGACTGAATTTAATTCTAAACTAAATACAGCCCAAACATTCATATCTGATACATGACTGGTAAGATGAATGTATGATAAGCTATACACTGATAGTTGATACCAATTTTAAACTGGAATTTTGGACATGTAACTGAATAAGCTTAAGAAAAATAGTTACCTCGAGCAAAGTCTAAATTAGTGGAGAAAAAATGAGGGTACTTGGTTCACATGTCTACTTCTACTTCCCAAGTAGATCCCTCTATGGACTGATTCCGCCAAAGAACCTTGACTAGAGGGACTTCTTTGTTCCTTAGCCTATAAGTCTGATAGTTGAGGATTTTGACTGGAATCTCTTCATAAAAAAGGCTATTTTAAATGTCAACGCTCTGAATAGGGACTACAACTGCTGGGTTACCTATGCACTTCTTGATAAAGATACATGGAAGACTGGATGAACTGAGACTAGATCTGAAGGCAATTTGAGATCATAGGCTACCTTGCCAAAGCGACTGAGAATCTTGAAGGGATCGACATATCGGGGATTAAGCTTTCCCTTCTTGTTAAATATCTTCACTTCCTTCATAGGAGAGATCTTAAGATAAACATAGTCATCGACCTCAAATTTGAGATCCTTTCTACGAACATTCGCATAAGACTTCTGTCAGCTCTGAGCAGCCCAGAGTCTTTCTCTGATTAACTGAACTTTCTCTAAAGCATCAAATAGTAATTTAGGACCTATGACTGCGGTCTCACTAACTTAGAACCAACTGATCAGATACGTACATCTCCTACCATAAAGACCTTTGAATGAAGCCATTTAAATACTTGAGTGATAGCTGTTATTGTATGCAAACTCAATCAAAGGCAAGTGGTCATCCCAGCTTTCCTTGAAATCAATTGCACACACCCTTAGCATATCTTCTAGAGTCTGAATGGTCCTTTCTACTTGACCATCTATCTGAGGATAAAACATTGTACTGAGATAAACTTGGGTACCAAGACCCTTTTAGAACACTTTCCAATAGTAAGAGGTAAACTGGGTACCTCTATCTGAGATGATAAATAGTGGAACATCGTGTAATCTAACCAAATCCCTGATATAGAGTTTGGCATAATCCTCGGTTGAGTAAAAGGTACGAACTGGAAGAAAATATGCTGACTTAGTTATTCTGTCTACAATGACCCAAACTGAATCATGCTGATGACGTGTTCTAGGCAAACACGTCGTGAAGTCCATGTTCACTTCTTCACACTTCTAAGTAGGAATAGTGAACTCTTGCATGGAACCACTAGGTTTCTAATGCTCTATCTTAACCTGCTGACATGTAGAGAACTTAGCCAAAAACTCTACAACATCTCTCTTTATCCCCCTCCACCAATAGATCTCCTGTAAGTCGTGGAACATCTTAGTGGCCCCTGGATGAATAGAGTATCGCACACCATGTGCTTCTGCAAGAATTTTCTGCCTCAAGTTATCAATACCGGGAACACACAGACGACCCTGACAATGAAAAACACCATCTCCCTCTTGGGAGAAAACCTCTACTTACTGACTTTGAACTGACTCTTTTAGATTGACAAGGATAGGATCCCTGTCTTGCTTCTCTTTTACCTTGGAAACTAGAGATGACTCTAAACTACTCTGAACACGTACACCACCCTCTAAAGAGTCGACTTGGAGAACATATAGTCTGGCAAGCTGATGAATCTCCTGAGCTAATTTCTTATTACCATCCTCAACATGGGAAACAATTCCCATGGATAGTCTACTGAGTGGATCGGCCACTATATTGGCCTTGCCAAGATGATAAAGAACACTCATGTCATAATTTTTCAAGAGCTCTAACCACCTTCTCTGACGAAGATTGAGATCTTTCTGGGAAAAGACATATTGAAGGCTCTTATGGTCTATAAAGATGTTTACATGAACATCGTATAGATAATGCCTCCAAATCTTTAAGGCAAAGACAACTGCTGCTAACTCAAGGTCATGAGTAGTATAATTCTTATCATAGGGATTTAACTGTCCGGAGGTGTAGGCTATGAATCTACCATGCTACATGAGGACACAACCTAAACCTACTCTATATGCATCATAATATACTATGAATCCACCAGAACCATCGGGAAGTGCTAAAACTAGAGCTGAGGTGAGTTGAGTCTTCAACTCCTGAAAACTCTTCTCGTAAGGTTCTGACCACTAAAACTTGACCTTCTTCTAAGTAAATCTAGACATATGAGATGCAATAGAATAAAATCCCTCGACAAACCGTTGGTAATAGCCAGCTAAACCCAAGAAACTCCTGATATTTAATGGAGAAATAGGGCGAGGCCAATTTTTTACCACTTCAATTTTCTGAGGATCTATCTAATGCCATCATCGGAAACAATGTGGCCAAGGAATGCTATTGATCTTAGCCAAAATTTTCACTTACTTAACTTGGTGAACAACTGGTGATCCTTGAGAGTCTGAAGAATAATTATGAGATAGTCTGAATGATCACGCTCTGTGTGAGAATAGACCAGAATATCATCTATGAAGACTATGACGAATGTGTCCAAGTATTGCTTGAACACCCAATTCATCAAGTCCGTGAAAGCTGCAGGGGCATTGGTAAGACCAAAGGACATGACTAGAAATTCAAAGTGACCATACCGAGTATGAATAGTTGTCTTCAAAATGTCATATTCTCTAACTCTAAGCTGATGATAGCATGATCTGAGGTCTCTCTTGGATAAATAACTAGAACCCTGAAGTTGGTCAAACAAGTCATATATCCTAGGAAGCGGATACCTGTTCTTGACCGGACTGTGTTGAGTTGACGGTAATTAATACACATTTTGAGAGAATTGTCTTTTTTGTGCACGAATAAGACTGGTGCACCCAATGGGGATACACGGGCCAGATGAATGCCTTATTCAAGATATCTTTCAACTGACCGTTCAGTTCCTTAAGTTCTGCTGGTGCCATTCTGTATGGCAGAATAGAAATAGGTTGAGTATCTGGGAGAAGGCCTATACCAAAGTCTATTTTCCTTTCGAGAGGAATGCCTGCAAGATCTTCGGGAAAGACGTCTGAATATTCATTAACCACTGGGACTGATTCGAGACTTGGAAATTTGGAACTGGAATCCTTAACATGCACGAGATGATACACACACCCCTTAGAAATTATTTTTCTTGCCCGAAGTTAGGAAATAAGCTGACCCCTAAAAGACGAAGTGCTACCCTTCTACTCTAGGACGGACCCATTCGGGAAACGAAACTAAACTATCTTGTTTCTGCAGTCGACTATGGCATAGTAGGAATGAAGCCAATCCATGTCGAGAATGACATCAAAATCAATCATCTCTAACTCGACTAAATCTGCTGACATGGATTTCTAAAATATTATAATCGGGCAGTTCCTATATACCCATTGAGCTATGATGGTTTTACCCATTGAGGTAGAGACTGAAAAGGGCTCTGCTAAAGTTTTGGGATTGATTCTGAAATCGCCTGTAATGTATGGAGTGACAAAAGACAAGGATGCACCTGGGTCTAGCAAATCATAACCATGAACATAGAAAATCTGTAATGTAATAGTAACGACATTAGGAGAATTTTTCTGATCCTGTCGGGTCTGAAGAGCATAGAGTCTATTTGGGTGTTGCCCACTAGTAGCACTGAAAGTGGCACCCTACTGATTGGGGCGACCGAACTGAGCTATGGAATGATTTTACTGAACTTGAGGGCGTGGCTGAGGATCCTTAATCCTGTGGCCTAGATTACCATAATCAAAACAGACATCACTACCGAATCTACAAATACCCTTGTGGTTCTTACCACAAGTCTGACAAAGAAGGGTTTGTTCGGGCACTACTAACACTGCCCTGAGATTTAGAGCCTGGTGCTCTGTCTCTGTTTCCATCCTTGAACTTCGGCACTGGGGCACTAGCGGAGAAAGGGGATGGAACTGCTGACTTAGGACAAAATTATGAATGATTTCCTCCCTCTGATTTGGGCTGAGCAAAACTAAAATTGCCTGCTCTTGCTCTCTTATTCTGCCTATTCCTAGTCTTAACCTTCTGCTCCACTATCTACTGAGCGTGGGTCATGATCCTAGCTAAAGTCATATTGCTATTCAGCATCGTAGACCTACACTCATTTACCACGCTATCATTCACCCCTGACACGAACTTGCTCATCATAGCCTTGTTGTCTGCAACCACATGAGGGGTATATCTGGCTAGATGAGTAAATCTAAGAGCATACTCTCTAACTGTCATATTTCCCTACCTTAGATTGATGAACTCAAGAAATTTGGCATCTCTCAACTCTTGGGGAAAGAATCTATCTAAGAAAGCCGTGACAAAATCTTCCCACTAAACAGGACCTGCATCCTCTAAACTTTCTGCTAACCACTGGTTGTACCATGTGTGAGCTACATCCTACAATTGGTATGGGGCTAGCTTTGCACTTTGAGAAGAAATGACTCCCATGATATCAGTGACCTTCTGTACTTGGTCAACGAATTCCTGAGGATCCTCGTCTGGCTTAGACCCAAAGAAGGATGGAAGGTTTATTCGGGTGAAGTCCCGAATCCTAGCTGCTACTAAATTGGCCACTGGGTTAGCCAGAACGACTGCTGATCGTTCATTATGGGAAGCTACAGACTGTGAGAGAGAGGTAAATATGGTCCTAAACTCTGCATAAGAAATATGTTCACCCAAAGGATCTTCGAGCTGAGGAGCTGGCTGATTTCTTCTCTTTGGAGACATGTCTTTGAAATAAGAGAAGAGCGGATTAGACTGAGTGACTGAATTGAAATTATTGTTACTAGGACAACATGAATACTGAAGAAAATGAACTATTGCTAAAACATCTCATAACCTCCTATACATAAATATGGCGCGCAACACACCCATGTACAAGACTCTACTAGATGTGACTTTCAGACTTCCTAGGACTCTATTGAACCTTAGGCTCTTATACCAAGTTTGTAACACCTCAATTTTTTAGAACTGGAATGCTACACGGTGCCTATCACCCCGAAGGATCACAAGCTAACCCATGACTGATATATGTACCTGTATACTACAATATATAACATAATAATGCGGAAAACATAAACATGTAGGCCATAAGGTTCAACTGAATACAGAATTTATCAAAACATAACATCCATATAGGTGAAAAATACCCAAAACAACTAAAAACTGAATAAAATCTGGATATAAGTCTGAATACAGAATCTGAAAGCCTCTAAGTGTTGTATGAATAAGGAGTTGAAGAAAAATACCTCCAACTAACTCTGTAAACTGATAACTGGCTAAAATAATAATGAATAAATCAAATCATACTGTCCTCGAATAAAGAGGACTCACTGAATCTCTGCGACTTGAAATGTTACTGCTATTGCTGATCTAGAGCACGTATCTCTGAACCTATGGTGTAACATGAAAAGAAAGCACCATAGCACAAATGTGTCAGTACGAGGGAATATACTGAGTATACGAGTGAGGTAGGCTAAATATAAATAGGGTTTATATGCATGAACAATGCTAATTGTCTGACTGACATGAACGTAACAGTACAAACATGCATATATAGTAATTGAAATCGTAGGTCAATGATAGCTAGTCCTGTATTCTAATACATGGTTTACTGATGGCTAACATGACTAATACCAAAATTTTGATAACATGGGCGACTGTACCTAATAATCCTAAATCTGATTGAACTATCTGAGTTTCGTACTATAACTGAGTATGATTGTATCTAACAGTCCTGATATACTAAAATCTGAAGACCTATTTGGGTTCTTTTACTGAGACTAATTCTTAAACTGTGGGAGGTAGTTTTTTTACCGACATGCCCCAATAACGCATATAGCTAAGTTTGGATCTAATCTCTACCCCGACTGAAGGGGTGTCATACCGCACCACTGGTAAGGATAATTATGGGTTACCCCTGCTGGCAGGTATTCGAAAGGAGAATGGTGGAAACCCTAAATTGACAGGTTAAGCCACCTCATCAACCCTAATCTGACAGGATAAGATATCTTAACCTATGCTGGCTATGTAGTTTGGGAACATAAGGATGACTGCAAAGAATCACATCCTAAAATGTTAAGTGAGTCCCCATCCTTGGGTTCTCTCAGTGCTAACTTATACTTCTATCTGAAGAGACTAAACACGATTCAACTGATTGTACATAGACAGATTAACTGACTTTTATTGACAGATGGAGTAGTACTATTATCTGAGAGTTAACTGAGATCATGAGATTTCTGAGGTTTTTTAAGTCACATGACTGACTGAGTTCTATAAATCATAGCTTGACAGAGATTATCTTGACAACATGACATGGCTCTAGGTACAAAACTATTTTTTTTGGGTACGAATACCCCCAGGACTCTATAGAAGGAAACTGACACACATGACATGACTTGATCACAAGATTTGAGCCCACAATTCATAATAGCATAAGTAGGGGATATCATATTTCATATAGTTATTCAACATATTAAACATTGTAGGGAATGCATGGATATATTTTGTGTACATATTGTATATCTCCATTATCTTACATGCTTCATACCACCACAATAGCAACACATGAAAAGCATGGGATTCATATTGAAGTATATAGATAACATGGACATGTCATTTAGACATCATAGAACCATACAAACATGAATTTCTAGCATCCTAAGCATTTTATCAAACACCTTGCATGCATTCTTTAAGGCATAGGTGAGTTTCATACTTGCACCATATTAAACCAACTAAAGTTCATGGTTTTCAATTAACAAATATATATATATTCCACGAAAACACCTTTAGACATCACATTGAAACTTAAATAACAATCGTCAACATGTACATACTCATATCACCATAAAAAGTTTAGAAAATAATATTTAAAAAATGGTTCTTGAGCTCTATGAACAGATTGGATCCATAGATGAACACTACGCATACCTTAGAAAGGAAACCTTGATGATTTGCTGGAGAGTTCTTGGATTTGGGAAACTTAATTCTCAATTATATTGAATAAAAGGCTTGAATCTTGCTTTTGAGAAATGAGTTTGATAGAAACACTAATCTTGTGGTTCAAAGCGTAAGAGAGAGTTTTTAAGGTACTTAAACAAAGAAAAAATTAGGAAAAATTAATCTATTTTAGGGTTATAATTTGTGGAAGGTGAAAGACATTACCAAAATACCCTTATGAAATAAATTCCTAGTTGCTAAAAAATCATAGCTGACGACCTTCGTGATAGGGCGTCACAAATGTGGTAACTTGTCACAAATGTCGTCACTTAGGAGTTGGTTTCTACCTTAGGCTGACAACCTTTGTGATAGGGTGTCACAAGTGTGGTAAGCTACCACGAATGTCATTACTTAGGAGCTGGTTTCTGCCTAAGGCTGATGACCTTCATGATAGGGCATCACAAATATGGTAAGCTACCACGAATGTCGTCACTTAGGAGCTGGTTTTTGCCTATGGCTGACAACCTTCGTGATAGGGCGTCAGAAATGTGGTAAGCTACCATGAATATCATCACTTAGGAGTTTGTTTTTGCCTAAGGCTGACAACCTTCGTGATAGGGCATCACAAATATGGTAAGCTACCATGAATGTTGTCACACTATTTCTAGCCTGACATACTGGAGTAAAATAGGAATAAAACTTTGCTCCGATATCGAATTTAGACGAAATTGGTATCGTTGGAAAGATAATTCAATTATATATTTGTTGATAGGTCATGAGCTCAAAAATTCCAAGTATAATGAGAGATATGCTCATTTAAAGTTGACTATACCAATATCCTTCTCAAGAATTCAATTGGTAAGGAATGTTTTGATTCGTCTTATAGCTGGGAGTTATTTGAAGCCTTAATATACATCTAACCTACTCATAAAACTATAAAAGAACCATGATGTACTATTCATGAGCTTGGTACATGGCTCTAATATTGGTTTGTATTTTTTGGGGTATTACACAACTCTAGAGGAAAGAATTGATCCAACTAGGTATTAGAAAAGGCATCCTACAACTCTTCCTCTTCCATATCACCTCAATATCAACCCAACTCCTTTTACCACTGATAAGCAAAATCCTTGAGCTGATAAGCTGTAAGGTTAACCCCGGCTATATTAGTAGCTGAATCACTTAAAAGATTTGTTTTCCTTCTCATCCAAGAAGCCCTATGGATCCTCCTCCACCTTCACTCCAGTAAAAATTATAAGACCCATCTTTATAAATAAACCAACCCTTATGGCCTCAACAAACAAAGCACCAGTCACACCCTGCTCAGCCTGAGCAGTAACCAGTTGGGCAATAACATGAATAGAATGATAAAATTCTACATTCATTACATTGCCCTAAGGGACCTAAGAAGAACTAGCCAGAAAAGAAGGAACTCCAACACTATTAGGAATAGGACCATGAGATTGAAGATTTACTCTAGACGTAGGACTTACCCCTTCAGCATTATCCCTGGATGGGATGACAAAATTTTCTTTTGTTCCAGATCTAGGAGGCATGATCTGAAAGATGAACAAGCAAGGATTAAAAAGATTGCAGGATTGAGAAATCAAGCTTAAAGATAGAATACCAAGAAAGTGAAACATTCCTAAGTGCCCTGTAGCCTCTCTCATATGAGTGTGGTACATTTCATACCCCTAAATGAGACTCTACTCGACATATCATTGTGGACTCCCAAGTGACCATGAACCTAGGGTCTGATACAAACTTAACCTGACCTGACCCTCGACCTTATCATAATGAGCATCCCATGTCCAACCAGGAACGGTAACCGCCCCTTGTTACCCAACCCAACCACCTATATCTATCCTTAGATAGGATGAATATCAAACATACAATAAGATAGCATAAATATTCTCATTAAGACTCTAGGAAAGGGTCACAACTGTGTTTGATCCAACTGAGTCAAAATGTACCACACCAATCCCTCGATCATACCAAACCAAACCATAGGACATAACCAAAGAGAATACAAAAACATAATATGATTAATCCCAAAATATAATAGTATAGAACAACCAACAATATTGTCCAAGGGTGTAAGCCCCGACGTGTAACACCCCACATTTTTAGGCAACACTTTAAAGCATCATTCATATGTATGTTAGCTCCAATCCCATGAATTTATTTTGATTAAATATGTCTAGATATTTATCCTAGTGTGTTAAGTGATTTTTAGGTGAAAAATATTCATAAGAATTACTTAGAACAAAGTTGAGCTAAGAACCTTTGATTCATCCAAAGTTTGGTATTCGATTCTACAAGGGTCTGCTTTGAATTTGTATAGCCTTTTATATACATATAATGTTGCATCTCAAATTCTAAAGAAATTGTAGATAATTGAATTAGATTTCCAACGATACAAATTTTGCCTTAATTTGATATTAGAGTAAAAAGTTATGCTCGTTATACTAGAGAAGTTTCTGTCTGCCAAGGCACGACGGACAAGGTGACATACCGTAGCATCAGTGATGGCCTGTTGCACCAGGCCACCACCCTTAAGTATAAAGGTCAAAATCTATTCTTCTTGTGTCAGTTGAAGTGACGTTTAGTTACAAGAGTGACGGCCCATCACCTAGACCATCACTCGAGATAGTTCAGAACTGTTATGCCATTTTCAAAGGGGTTTTTGGTCCTTTTTCACTATTTTAACCCCAAAAACTATGCCGTTTAAGCCATGTTAAGGCTGAATTTAAATACAAAAAACCCTAAATCCTTCATCCTTAATATGTTACTTCCTCTTCCATACTAAAGAACAACCATCAAGGGTTTCTTCTTTAAGATCATCTCTCAAGTCTCAAGATTCAAATTAAAGAACATCAGGATTAAGGCTCCTCACCCAAGAATTCAAGCCTCCCTTCTTAATAATAATAAATTCAAGATATCTTCTTCAAGAACTCATGAATTCAAGTTCCAATTTCAAACTTTCATCAAGAAATCAAGAATTAAAGTTTTCCAAGTTCAAGAACCTTTAAGAAAGCATCAACAGTTATGTTCTCCAATCAAGATTAAAAGGTTAAGGTATGTTGGAGTTCATACATGGGTCCCCTTTCACCCATGGAGCCTCAAAAGCTTTTCTTTAATTAAAGATATGAACTTTTCCTTTTTATTTATGAAGTATCATATGTTCAAGATGAATTTAAATCATGATTTCCTTAGCAATTTGACTAAATTCATGTCCAATGATGTTTTGATGAAAATTTAGGTTATCTAAAGCATTAAGTTTTGATTCACATGACGTATCCAATTGAATTTCACGTTATAATATCAAATTATGAACTTTTCCATGTCTACAAGTATTTCCAAGTGAATTAATCTATTTATTCTTTGAGTTGCGAGTTTCCATGTCCTATCCCATTGATTTCATGTTAAATCCCCAGTTTATGGAATTAGTAATGCATCCATATTGTTTTCACATGTACATCATATTCCCATGTTAAAGTTCATGATCCCCATGTGTTTGAAGAATTGCCAATGTTAGGGTCCTTGAACCATAATCACTTATTTCAGTTTTTCAAGATTGATATCATATTTTATACTCATTCAGTGCTGGTGGGATATGAACACTCGATACCAATGTGTTTTACATGATTTTCATTTTCAAGTAACAAGTCAGACATAATCATGATTTTATTCCCATTTCAGATTATCACCTTTATAATAATAGTTCTAGGTTGACGTCATGTTAAAGACACGGGTTTACATTTTTAAAATTACTTTTGAATCTGTATGCACCATTGTTTTTGAAATACCATAACCTGATCTTACCATCTTTAGTGCATACACCAATTAGTATTTCAGTGTCATTCAGTTGGGAGTAACCCTTAGCACCAAGCGAACCCAGGGATGGTGTTTCCTCATCCATTAGGGACAAGGCACTAGTAGTAGTCCCTAAGTTATAGACCTGTGGCACCACCATAGATTTTGAGGGGTCTCAGCATGATACCCTATTCCTTTGGGATATCAGCTCAGCCTTGTGGACTCCACATAATTAGTCAGCTCTTGTACCCTTTGAAACGTATCAACACCCTTTCCAATTGGGGTTACATAGTGGATCAGCCTTCCAGTTATAGCTAGCTCCCATAGTTTTAGTCAGTATTTAGTGTATTTTCAGTTCAGGTTTGCTTGACTAAGTGTACAAACATTTAGATACTCAGTTTTATATCTTTCAGTCTTTCAGATTTATCTCAGTAATGTAATAGATATACATTTAGTCTTTCATTATCAAGTATCATAGTTTTCATGCATTCATGCTCAATATATTTGCATATTCAGATCCTTGAGTTATATTGGTGTTCACTCTATAGTTTCAGACCCAGTATTCCTACAGTACCCATGTTTTACATTCTTTGAGCTTCAGTTCTACTTATATTATAAAAGTAAAGTTTTAAGAAACTAAGTGTAGTGATTCACCAACTTATCAGATTATGTTTGTTATTCATTTTTTATGATATTTCAGTTTTCAATTTATTTCAGTCTCTTGATGATTCAACTTACACTAGCATGCATGTTTTAAGATTAAGTATGCAATCAATTTTACATATTCATTCACCCCCGCTTACTTAGTACATTCCAAAAGTACTGATCCACATATACATTTTTGTGGCTACTGATACAAGAAAGACTAGATCTAGAAGCTAACACCCAAAACTAACGCAAAGAGAAGATAGATGAAGAAGAAAACTCAGATACAAGAAGAAGACTAGATCTAGAGGCTAAAACCCAAAACTAACACAAAGAGAAGATAGATGAAGAAGAAAACTCAGATTCAACACAAGAACAACACATGGATTGAACACAAAGTAAGAGAAACTGCATTAAATGTAAAGGATAGATAATGAGACATACACTCACACCAATGAATAGCACCAAGGTGTGTATCAAACACAAAGATACATAACACCAATGATAGATAACACCACACTCTTAGGGGGATACAAAGGGATCAACTCCTGAAGCCCCCACCTTTCTTGACAAAATGTCAACTCAAGTGAATCTACACTCAAGCTAACCCTAGTTTCAATTGTCTTTTCCAAGACCTACACTTCAATAGATTTTCCAAGCCCTACACTAAGGAAAGAAAATACAATTTAAGCAATACTCAATCATTTCATCAAAGTCTAATGAAAATAGAATCTAAAGTGTCTATTTATAATTATTACACTATAAATACTAAAATGCCCTTAATGAGGTCTTAGGAAGGGCACCTCTAGAATGTAAACTTTTGGAGTGTAAAGTCCATTATACCCTTAAAAAATAGGATCCTATGTGATGTAGAGACTCCTTCTTCTCTCTTTAATTAAACAAAGTCTTTATAATAGTTCCAAAAAGGTCTTCAAGCACTTGTTAGTTCGAGGCTTGATCCTTTGTAAATCCAAAGCTTGAACCTTTGACAAGATCTTGTAATACTTGTGATCTTTTTGCTTCTATCATCCTCTCCATATTGAAAGGAATTTGTCCTCAAATTCACACCTTGCAAAACCAAAGAGAAAGGAAAACAAGCTCATAATCCTCATGGTCGGAGGGTTAGGATTAGTATAACAATTGATATAAGCACGACAAGGGGATAAACTTATGATATACCACCAGTAATCCTTTTTTTTGACAATGAAAAATTTAGTATGATCATTACAAAGGATAGGTTTAAGACAAACATCAAGGGGGAATGAGCAAAAACTGAGACAATTCCTTTCCCACCCCACTAGTGCATTAGGATCAAATGGGTAAAGAAGCCAAGGCCATAAGCCCAGACTAATCATCCCTTTTACTAGAGGATCAAACTCACAATCATTAAAGACATTGCATACAACTATGCCATACACAAGGTCACTATAAACAAGGCTAATATCATGGTTTTCAACACACAAGTTCAAAGGTACAGTCCAAGGGGGTACATATTTGAAATAAAACCAATAATCCTTTGTTATGATCATGAAACACTTACAACAAGCATCACAAAGTACGTAGTTAAGAGAGACACCAAGAAAAAAGGAATGCAATCCGAGACAAAACCTTTCCTACCCTAATAGTATACTGGGATCAAATAGATGAAATAGAAGAGGATCTAAGTTGAGGTTAGCCATTCCTTTTACTGTAAAAACATGATCATATTTACCCAAAAAAATCACCCTTAAGAGAAAGCTATCTTTCAATACTAAAGAGTTGTGGCCTAAAAGTCCTATCCTAGGAAAAAGCACACCTTTATTCACAAGTTTACCAAACACATAATCATCATGAGCAAAACCGATAGAACGGTTTGCATCACACAAGATCAAAGGGTCATGTCCAATATCATGGTTAATATTACAAGAATGAACACTAACTATAGGATTTTGAATCAAATCACTCACATGATCAAGTAGTAAACTATCCTTAAGAGAAAATTGACCAACATAAGCAATAAAAGAACTACCAAGGAAAGATTCATGCTTTTCTACACTATGTAAACCCGAAGCTACTTCACATTGGCTACTACTAGTCTTATTAAAATATTTAAAGCCTAAAGAAGTGTAAAGTGTAGAAATGATACCTCGGTGTATGCCACGGCAGTCCACTTATTTGGAGCTTTTGGCCAAGGGTGCCACTAGCCCATTTCCCATGCTTTCGTCTGGAACTCATTTTTTATCCTTCTTTGATAGCATATAAACTTGAACCTGCAATAATAAGAATCAATGTTGGGTAGAGTGCTAGCATTAGGGTTAGTGAGTAACAAAGATCCTTTGTGCGAAAATCCCCCAAGCACATATTTCTTTCCCTTTCCTACTCCACTACTCGTGGTTTCCCTTTCCGTTTCCCTCTTTTCTTCACATTCTTTTTGTATCTCACCACCAAATTTCTCTCCATCTTAAGGCTTGTCCTCATTCTCCTTGGATTATACCTTTCCCTCTTTTCCTACTTGGATGGGGTGATTTTGGTTTTGTGGTATTTCGAGAGGAGGATAATATCTTTGGTTATTTGGTACTAGGATTTTAGGAATTAGGTCTTGTGAAGGGTAAGGCTTTTGGTCAATTGGGTTTGGGATTTGGTAGTTTAGATTTTGGGGTAGCATTTAATTACTAAGTCCTTCTTATTAGACTTGGTTTAATTATGGGTGTAATGGTCTTTGGACCTCTCGGGTTTGGGGACTTTGGGCTTGGTAGCTTAGGCTTTATGGAGGCTTTGGTGGAAAAAGTCTATCAACACCTACTTTCATTCTAATCACGTCACCCTTAATTGACCCAAATAACTCTTCACTTCCCCTATATATGAACTCAACCTAGCCATGTCACGATACAAGGCCTCAAGATGAGCCAATATGACTCCACCAATATCATTTCCCAAAGATTGAGATGTAGTACCCTCGGATTCCATGTCAAGTACCTAAAAACAACAAATAAAAACCTATAAATTATCAAACAAGTTAGTTCAATTTGAGAGGGAAAAATTAAAGGTTTGGGGCCCTTTCATGCTTCAATTTGAATTTTAAAACAATTGGTCCCCCCTTGTACTTTCAATTGTACTTGTTTATTCCCTTTGTCCCCTTCTTCTTTTGGATGAATAGCGATATGTTGGGGAATATTCTTGTACAAACACTTAGTACACTCTCTTTTCCCCCCTATTTGGATCAAACAAGCTACTTGAATATTCTTATTTGAAAAAATTTGAAGATGATGGAAGAACAAGATGAATATTCAAGAGTTGACCAAAGTTTGACCATAAGACAAATGAACCCCAACTTTAAATTTTCTTTTAGATCTAGGTTCTCTTTGCCAAGCACGGCATAACCAACAACAAATAAGCAACAAAACGTCTCAACCACTATAGGCAATGGGAATTTGTCCTCAAAAAGATTCAAACACTCCTTCAACAATGGTGGAAAACTAAAAAACAATCGGATCTTGCTCAAAACTTAGATCTAGACTCCTTTAGTACTAGTGAGGAAGAATCTAGCACTAGAAACCAACAAAACAAGACAAAATTTAGTAGATATAAGTTTTAAATATTGGATATACTATCAAACACAAGACTCAACACTTTTTTTGTAGTTTTTTGACTTTAGACTCTTTTTTTGTGAAGATTTTTTTAGATCCAAGACTTAGAGTTGTAGGAGCAACTCTAAAACATGGCTTTGATACCAAATGATACAATAAATACTAGATCTAGAAGCTAAAACCCAAAACTAACACAAAGAGAATACAGATGAAGAAGAGAACTTGGATTTAACACAAGAACAACACATAGATTGAACACAAAACAAGAGAAATTGTATCAAACATAAAGGATAGATAGTGAGACATACACTCATACCAATGAATAGCACCAAGGTGTGTATCAAACACCAAGACACACAACACCAATGAGAGATAACACCATACTCTTAGGTGGACACAAAGGGATCAACTCCTTAAGCACCCACCTTTCTTGCCAAAATGTCAGCTCAAGTGAATCCACACTTAAGCTAACCCTAGTTTCAATTGTCTATTCCAAGATCTACACTAAAATATATTTTCCAAGCCCTACATTTTGAAAACAAAATTAAATTTAAGTAATACTCTATTAATTTATCAAAGTCTAATGAAAATAGAAGCTAAAGTGGCTATTTATAATTATTACAAGACAAAGACTAAAATACTCTTAATGAGGGCTTAGGAATTGTGCCTATTGAGTGTAAACTTTTGGAGTGTAAAGTACATCATGCCCTTAATAAATAGGCACCTACCTAATGTAGAGAATCCTCCTTCTCTCTTCAATCGAACAAGGCTTTGAATGGTTCTAAAAAAGGTCTTTAAGCACTTGGAAATTCGAGGCGTGAACCTTTGTAAATCAAAAGTTTGAACCTTTTACAAGACCTTGTAATCCTTGTGCTCTTTATGTTTGCATCAATCACATTATTTCATAATGTATGTACCAGTTATATTCCATAGATCATAATCAAGCTGATGCAGTTCCAGCCAGCAGGTGATAAGTTCTCCTATTTTTGGGACGTCAGTCAGATATTGTTTGTATTTTACTTTATTACTCCTATGTATTGATTTGTGATAGATGGAGTCATGTTCCATCTATCAATAGTCAATATATTAGAGCATTTATAGATATCAGTCAAAGTCAATCATGTAATTTCAGTTTTGTCTTTAATTTTATCAGATTGTAAACTTTATCAGTATTGTTTTATCTAGATTTTGTCATGATTATATTTTTGCACAATAGAACCAGTTATCTATAATATTATAAATTAGTTGTTCAATAGTATGTCAGTTCATAAGTTATCTTGGGATCACTTATGGTTCCAAGCACCGTGTTACGACTAGGGGGTTGTCTCAGGTCGTGACAAACTTGGTATCAGAGCATAGAGTTTAAGTGTCCTTGGGTGTCTATGAAGTCATGTCTAGTAGATACTTACGGAATGGTACAAAGATATTTGTACTTTTCTTCAAAAGGCTACAAGATATTTAGGAAATGTTTCCCTTTCTACATATATTAGATCTTACATTAGAAGTGTTCTCTATGAAAACTTATTCAGAATCTCACATTACTCCTTTCATGCCAACTCTACCTTGCTCTTGAAAGCAATAGAAATAGTCAAGCACAAATTCCTACTGATAGATCTTTCTCAAATAGTCACCGCAGATATTTATGGGATTACACGCAGGCTCAAAAGTATGCCATCAGTGATTTTAAGTTCCGAAGTTTAAAGGACTCTATTCATATTTATGTAAATCATGCATCGCACCAAAGTCAGATGTGTTTTCAGATCCCTTCTTAGAATTCTTTGATAGCATATGATCTAGAATTAGAAGCATGAACCCAAAAGTTTTAACAATAGTAAAGTGGGAATAGTTTTATCAAGATTTAGCGAATTTCATATATGTGGGGCTAGTTGTGTGAAGGTGAATTAGTAGGCTTGAAATAGTGTATGCAAGAATTTAAGTTGTTGATTGAAAATTAAGTAGGATTGTGTGTGTATGATCTAGAGGTGTACCTAAGGTTATATGGGATTGTATTAATTCTAAGTTTTAATAATATTTATGTATAGATAGTACCCTGGAGTTGTTAAGTGTTGGAATGTAAGTTTGAATCTTGAATGATTGAGCTAATAGAAAGAAGAGTTGAAGTTCTAGATGGTGTAAACTCTGGGTATAATGAAACTCCAAAAAAGTTCTAAGTTAGTTAGTGTTTAAGTTATTATATGATGGCTATTGAGGCTATAGAAAGATAAGAGTTATATCTCAGAAGGAAGTATTAGCAGTGGGTTTTACAATTTAAAATATAGTCTTTCAAAGTGAGTTTAGTATTTATATGTATTGATATATCTCGATCTGTAAAGTAAAGTGATTTCAGTTCAATTTAGATTTTATTAAATGGGTTCACAGACATAGGTTTATGGGTTAAAGCTAAGGGGGAGATGATAGAATAAGTAATCAAGTTAGTCTCTCAGATCCTAGTAGTAATACCAATATGTGTAGAAAAGCAATAGGGGAGAAAGATCCCCGACCCATTCTTATCTTAGTGTAAAGTGTTGTACTTCACTTATCATGATATCTACTCATGCCTTACATGTCCATTCCATGATCATAGCTCATGTTCATGTACTTCATAAAGAATCATGTGTTCTTCCAGTTCCTAGTATGAGGATTTCCAGTTCATTTAGCAGTACAAATCATGTTCCATGAATTTATTAAATCCAAGCTCAGGTCATGCAGTTCATGACTCATGTACTCATGCTTTACAATATGTTCAATTCCAGGCACTTATTCTACACTCTTAATAATCAATAAAATTCAGATTATGTCATGTATATCCTCAGTTTAAATCTCTTTGAGGAATTTTTATCGTTGATACCCTATTCGTCAGACCTCAGTTAAGTGTCAAGTTGCGTATAGTGTTCTTTCATGCTTTTGGTCCTTATGGTCTAATCTTTCAGTGATTTTTTCCTTATGAAATAATATTGGTGATGAACAATTGTTTACGTAGGAGAGAGTAAATATTCACTGTTGGGAAAAGATTGATGCATGCTTGTTCTATACGAGGCTATAGGTTTGAAGAATGATTGAGAAAAGGTTTTTGATATATGTCATGGTTAGTTGAAATTTCATGTATTTTTTTAAGGATAGAGCCTGGAGGATTTTATTGATATAGGTATTAGAGAATATGATAAAGATGTTTTTATAGGTGTTTGTTTAGAAGGGCATATGTGGTTATGAAGATAGTCTTGAATATCCTATTTGTATATATGTGGATGAATGTATTGCACATTAGTAAATGTCTAGTAAGAGGTTGAATTCAGTTATTGAAGTGGTAATAAGAATTATTCATAAGACGAGGAGTTGTGAAAATGCAATGTGTATTGAATTCATGATTCAGGCTAGTATTATAGGGTTATGTGTGCACCTTGTAGATTCGAGTAGGCTTGAACATAGTGAGAGGATTCAGTTCAGCTTAGACTTTAGTAGATAAAGTGATCAATGCCCATGTGAATATTTTCAGTAGCCTCAAGTGAAGTGCAATATTGAAGTGGAATGTATAGGTGAGGGAGTATTTGAGGAGTATGTCTAATCTTTGAAGTAGAAGTTCTATTGTCTAAGGCATAACAATTCTATCCTATCTTAGATTTAATAAGCCTATGTTCCATGTTATAGAGTTATAGCTACATTAAGATTCCTTACTCAGATATCATACTTAGATCATGCCTAAGAATCCCCTGCTCCCTAATTCTATTAGAACTGCTTAGAGATTGTTGAAGAAATACTCAAGTTAAGTTTAAGTATTTAGTATAATTCAGTCAGTACAACCAGCAATACAGTCTAGCAGTCAGACAGACAAGTTCCTATGGTTTTCCATCTTTCCATCTAGTCATACTATCTGTAATCTCATGAATATAGCTATTCCAAGAGAAATTTTTGTTTGCATCAAAGTAATTTTCAAATTCAGCTCAATTCATGCATTATACATCTGTTTTAGATTCCAAATATTCAGTCAAGGTTCAGTCCTTAAGTGCCCCATGCATTATCTTAGTCTTTTCTTTGTATTTCAGCTAATTTAGTATCATTTGGGGGACAAAATATCCCAATGGAGCAGATATATTATAATAACCAGAGTATTCATGTTCTAAACCTTTTATCTTTTCTTCATGAAATAAGATCCAGCTTTAAGTAATGGTTACTCATAGGTTTACCCTCTAGTTTCTATCTTATCCTTATAACCATTCTCATATATAATGCATGTATTCATGAAATCAGTTCACTTCATGTATCATGGTCAGACTCACTTATGAAGTCATGTTCCAAGTAATTAATGTTCATAATATGATCTTGGTACTCTCGGTCTAACCAGTCTCATTCGAGGACGAGTGGTTCCAAGAGGGAGGTAATGTAACACCCCACATTTTTAGGCTAGAGTTTGAAGCATCATTCCTATGTATGTTAACTCTAATCCCATGAATTTTTTTGAATACATATGTTATGATCTTTATCCTAGTGTGTGAAGATATTTTGAGGTGAAAAGTGTTCATAAGAATCACTTAGAACAAAGTTGAGCTAAGAGCCTTTGTTTCGTCCAAAGTTTGGTATTTGATTCTACAAGGGTCTATTTTAAATGTCTATAACTTTTGATATACGTAGGATTTTGCATCTAAAGTTGCAAAAAATTATAGATAATTGAATTATCTTTCCAATGGTACCAATTTTGGCTTAATTTAAATAGCGGAGTAAGAAGTTATGCCCATTTTACCAGAGAGTCTGTCTGCCAAGGCGAGATGTCCAAGGTGATGGACCATCGCATCAGTTATGGCCCATCAGGCCATGCCATTACCCTTAAGAAAAAAGGATAAAATTTAGTCTTTTTGTGACGGTTGGAGTGGCAGTTAGTCACCAGAGTGACGGTCCGTCACCTAAAATGCCACCTGAAATAGTTCAGCGTTGTTATACCATTTTCAAAGTGGTTTTTGGTCTATTTCCACTCTTTTAACCCTAAAAACTACGTCATTTAAGCCATGTTAAGGCTGAATTTAAATCCAAAACAACCCTAAATCCTTTATTCTTAGTATGCTACTTCCTCTTCCATACTAAAGAACAACCATCTAGGGTTTCTTCTTCAAGATCATCTCTCAAGTCTCAAGATTCAAATTCAAGAACATCAAGATTAAGGTTCCTCAACCAAGAATTCAAGTCTCCCTTCTTAAGAATAAGAAATTCAAGATTCTTCTTCAAGAACTCATGAATTCAAGTTCCAATTTCAAACTTTCATCATGAAATCAAGAATTAAATTTTCCCAAGTTTAAGAACCTTCAAAAAAGCATCAAGAATTGTGTTCTCCTCTCAAGATTAAAAGTTTACAGTATGTGGGAGTTAATACATGGGTCCCCTTTCACCCATGGAGCTCCAAAAACTTTTCTTTATTTAAATATATGAACTTTCCCTTTTGTTTATGACGTATCATATGTTCAAGATGAATTTAAATCATGATTTCCTTAGAAATTTGACTAAATTTATGTCCAAAGATGTTTTGATGAAAAGTTAGGTTATCTCATGTGTTAAGTTTTGATTCACATGACCTATCTAATTCAATTTCATGTTATAATATTGAATTACGAAATTTTCTATGTCTACAAGTGTTTCCAAGTGAATCAATGAATTTCTATGTCTACAAGTGTTTCTAAGTGAATCAATCTATTCATGCTTGGAGTTGCAAGTTTTTATGTATCCCATTGATTTTATGTTAAGTCCCCAATTTATGGAATTAGTCATGCAGCCATGTTGTTTTCACGTGTAAATCATATTCCCATGTTCAAGTTCATGATCCCCATGTGTTTGATGAATTGCCCATGTTATGGTCCTTAAACCATAATCACTCATTTCAGTATTTCAAGATTGATATTGTATTTTGTACTCATTCAGTGCTGGTGGGATATGAACACCCGATATCTATGTTTTTTACATGATTTTCATTTTTAAGTAACAAGTCAGACAGAATCATGATTTTATTCCCATATTCAGATTATCACCTTAATAATGAATGTTCCAGTTTTACTTCATGTTAAAGACAGTGGTTTACATGTTTAAAATTACTTTAAAATCTGTATACACTATTGTTTTTGAAATACCATGACCTGAACTTACTAGCTTTAGTGCACACACCAGTCAGTATTTTAGTGTCATTCAGTTGGGAGTAGCCCTTAGCACTGATCGAACCCAGGGATGGTGTTTCCCCATTAGTTAGGGATGATGCACTAGTACCAATCCTTAAGTTTCATACCTACGGCTCCATCATAGATTTTGAGGGGTCTTAGTGTGATACCCTCATCCTTTGGGACATCAGCTCATCCTTGTGGACTTCACATTATCAATCAGTGTTTGTACACTTGTCAAGGTACCAGTACCTTTTCCAACTTAGGTTACATATTGTATCAGCCTGCCGGTTATAGCTGGATCCCACATTCTCAGTCAGTATTCAGTGTATTTTCAATTCAAGTTTGCTTGACTAACTGTACAAACTTTCAGATACTCAGTTTTATAGATTTCAGATTTATCTCAGTAAAGTAACAGATATACACTTACTCTTGCATTCTCAGATATCATAGTTTTCATGCATTCATGCTCAGTATATTTGTGTATTCAGATCCTTGAGTTATGTCAGTTTCCACTCCGTAGTTTCAGACCCAGTATTCATACAGTACCCATTTTTACTATTTTCTAACTTCAGTTCTACTTATATTATAAAAGTAAAGTTTTAAGAAACTAAATATAGTGATTCACCATCTTATAAGATTATATTTGTTACTCATATTTTAAGATATTTTAGTTTTCAGTTTATTTTAGTCTCTTGGTGAGTCTACTTACACTAAGAATGCATGTTTTAAGATTCAGTATGAAATCAGCTTTACTTATTGCATTCACCATCATTTACTTAGTACATTACAGAAGTACTGATCCACATATATGTCTGTGTGGTTACATTGTTTCATATTGTCAGTTCCAGTTGTAGTCCACACATCATAATTAGATAGTTGCAATTCCAGCCAACAGGTGATGAGTTCTCCTATTTTGGGGACTTCAGTCAGATATTGTTTATATACTTTACTTTATTACTCATATGTAGTGATTAGTGGTAGTTAGAATCATGTTCCAGCTATCTATAGTCACTATAGTAGAGGCTTCATAGATTTCAGTCATGTAATTTCAGTTCTCTCTGTAGTTTTATTAGATTGTAAACTTTATCAGTATTGTTTTATCTAGATTTTGTCATGATTATATTGCTGCATAGCAGAACCAGTTATTTATAATATTATAAATCAGTTTCTCAATAGTATGCTAGTTCATAGGTTAGCTTTGGATCACTTGTGGTTCCAAGCATCGTGTAACAACTAGGGGGTAGTCTCGGGTCATGACCCAATATTAATACCAATACGAAGGCAGACACCAATACTGATCCCGCCCATACTAACCCCCAGAATTACCATAAAGCCTCTATCCAAAAAAGTAAACAAATTTGGTTGGGACATGCCCCCAACGATGGCCAAAACCGATATCCAAAATAAAAGAAAAGTGTCTAAAGAAATTCATAATATGAATTGATGCAGTCCAAAATGATGGAATCTCACTACTTTAGTGCAAATACTGATACCAAATCTTTGTTCTAAATAGGAGAAGTAGAATGGTCGGTTCATGCACAGCATGGGTATACAGCCGCCAGTAGACAGGGTTGGCGAGTGACCACAAACATGAATCTCAAGATTAGGAAAAGATAATGCTAGTTATAAATCAAAGTAAAAACATCCATAATTCATACAAGCATACATATATATAGGTGTCGGGAAAGGGAACTGGGTTTATCATGCATTTAAGACCTTAACCTGGTCTATGTAGCTTGGCCATTCTAAACCCCCGACGGGCTATATGGGTTCAGCTCCTCCTACTAAAAGGGCTCTAGTGTATGTAACCGTATGACCAGATAAGTATCCCATTGGATGACTAGTACATCCCCTAATAGAGTGACATCATGCACATGGTACACTAAGACCAATCGACATATTAGCAAATACGAGTTTCCAGTCTTGGCCCTCTCGTGACTGCCACCTTCCACGGCTTTGCTATACACCCTGCCATTAATGTCTAATTAAAACCAGTTTCCAAATAACCAAACCATTATCCATTTATTAACCAAGGCCAATATTAGTGGTATCGTCATAACACCCTATTACTTGTAAGTATTATCCATAGCTAAACCATTTAGGTTAAGGGGACTTTCAAGTGCTCTTCCATATACCATATTAAACCACTTAGGATACTTCTTTGTTCTCCATAAGCATAACCATTTAGCCTTTAGCCTTTTCAAACCATTTAAACCATTTATAATTTCTTTACTAAGATTAAAACATGCAAAAGTTCTATTAAAAGTAGTCAATGCAATGAACATATCTTTATAAGCATTTTATCAAACACCTTGGAGGCATAATATAACTAAAACTAATTCCAAAGACCATTAAACCATTACCATGCAATCCAATCATCCAAAACCACCATTAATGCATATAAAATCATAATTAAAACCATATGAAACCATAACTAAGCATTTAACATCAAAAACCCCAAATAATAGGTTGAAACCATAATCATGAAATAGTAAACCCATGAAATTAGTCATATAAATGATTCAGTTAGTTGAAATTACAATAAGGGAATAGAATTATGCCTTATACCAAAGAATTGATGGAAATAAATCACCAAGATAATCCCCAAAGAAATCCTCAAGATGAAACCCTAGCCTTCTTGCCCCCAAAGCTCTTGAGAAAATTATGGAGTGCTTTAGAATAGTTTCTAAGTGTTAATGAATACAATAATAGGTTAAATAACCTCCTAATTATATTAGAAACAATGGATCCTAATTAGGGTAAGTAGGGAAATATCTAGAATACCCCCACTTATGTCCCTTAAAAATCCCATCACAGAGATATGACTAACCTATACAAGTCGTACCCTCCCATACGATTAGTACCGACCACTCGTATCCAAGCCTCAACCCTTGGATCAAACACTATCCAGTATATGACTCATCCAACCAAATCATAACCACAACATACGATCTGTACCCATAACCCGTATCCTTGGTAGAATGAAATAGCAGGAGGGTCAAATATTGCCCGCCATACAAGTCCCTGATATGACTCTTACCAAGACCTATGACTCATAGCCCTAAGTCGTACTGATTCCTGTGATCAAACCATCCCACCAACTAACACTGGTCAGTATACGATCGGACCGTACTACTGGTACCCCAACCTACGGCTTGTACCCGTGAGTCGTATTAGGTCTGGAGAACAAAATTCTACGAAATTTTTTAAGGGTCAAAACCCCATATGCTTCAAGAATATAGACATGATACAATGATGAAATATCATCAGTTAATTAGACAATTCAAATGGTATTTGCTTGTATGCAAATGTCTTATGTGGATAAGTAAAGATGGTCTTCTCTTGGTCTTTAGGAGGAATAAAAATTTGATTGTATCCTGCATAACCATCAAAAAAACAATACTATACTTATCTAGTAAAATAGTTGAACATTTGATTCATTTATGGCATTAAAAAATGATCTTTTGTAGTCCAGTCATTCAACTTCCTATAGTTCATACATAATTTCCATCCTATGACTGGCCTCATTAGAATAAACTCATTCTTGGTAATAGGAACTTCCATGATTCCACCCCTTTTTAGCATACATTACACTGACTTTTCCATTTGCTTGAGCATTTGATTGCATAAACAATTTTTGGAGTAGTATTTAGAACCAAACTAGGGTTCTAAATAACCTAGTTCCAGAACTAAGTTCCACTATAGGATTAAGTTTTCACCATAATTTTAATTTATCATTGGCCTATAAGGCTCATTTAGTGGATCCATACATACATATAGGTCTTATACCCTATCAATGTAAGAGGCATCCCTCCCAACTGGGTTAGACATCGGACATTATTAGCTCAAATGATGTATGTCGATTATAAGAAACTCCTACTTAAAAGTTTAACTTTTCATTGAAAGTTTTTTGGATGATCATCTTTATGTCCTTAGATAGTATAATATTCAGATATTTATTTCTTAGAAAACTTTATTTTAGTTTCAGATGTACTGACTGTATATTTTTTTGCTACATTTTTCATGTTTGTAAATACTCGTGATCAAGCTCAAATACGTGGCTAGTTGATAGAAATACAACTTCTAGTAGTAGTGGGCCCTCATTATTTGGGGACTTAGTTAGTTTTTTCTTTTCGTTCATTTTAGATAATTGCTTTAAGGTTAGTCAGGACTTTGTCTAGCAGATTATGTTATCTAGTATAGAGGCTTTCTAACATAGAGTACGTTTACCTTATGTCTTTAGGATAAGTACTTTTTTAACTTAGATTTTAAAAAATATATTTTAGAACTTATCTTATAATCTTATTATAGATTCTGCTTAAATTTCATATGTTGTGATTAGATATTTGATGCCAAGGGTTAGTTTGGGATCACTTACGGTTCCAAGCACTGTATTTTGACTTGGTTGTAGACTCCGGTCCTAAGAGTATCATAGGCCGACTCAACTTAACCAATATGAAGACTTAGTAAAAAGTTTGATTGAAGTTGCATTCATGAAAAACTACATAGTATATTCATACAACTTAAGTTTAACTGAACCAACTAGGTAACATAAACCTCAGTTATACAGGTTAATTCTTAATTCATTAAAGACAACTGAAATAACTTATAACCAAATCAATTTACCATCAACTTCATTAAAATATCAATGTCTCATAAATGTCAGAAAATAGTTCACATCAAGATCTAATAAATCATAATGAGATAAGAAAAATTTTACACATAAGGAATCCAAGTAACATCAAAACCAAATGGTCCACACAAAGAACCCTAAATATGAATCACTTAACCTAGTCTGCTCAAGGAACCATCAAACTCTCCAAACCCAGTATACACACATGCTATGGGATTTATGGTTTTTCACTATCCATGACTTGTAGGGAGTGAGATTAGTTCATGTACAAAATATTCTTGACAACTAGTGTCTTGCCACCCTTATCCTAAAAGAAGTGGTATTCCACCTTTAACTCAACATCCCCTTCCTTATACCACCTTAAGTTTGCCCCTTTCAATCACAAAGAGAAATTCAGCATTAGCAACTCATAACAACAATAATGTACAATTTACAAGTACAATTGCATAACAAGTTCAAAATCAACAACACTTGCATATCAAAAAGGTACTCTTTGAATGATATTGTAAGCTATTAATTCATAATATTTGCACTCAAAATTTAACATTTTCATCACTTATTAGCATTTATTGTAACTACATAAAAAAATATTTATCTAAATATGCACACATATAATCAAATTGAGTCTTAAATCCAGCTCAACTATAGCCCACGTCAAATCAAGCCATGCAATGCCCTAAATCACTTGAGCTTTGCCTTTTCTACAGCCTCTATTTGATATCGATCTAAGAATAATATACAAGTAAAAACTCAACTACCTATCTAAATATTTGAGGCATTAAAGCTTAACTTTATTGTTTTAAGGCCATGATCATGAACAATTTCACTATGCTAGGGTTTTCTACCTTTGTTCTACTAGAATTCCACATAAATTGAGATTAAAAGGACAACTTCTAGTCTAGGAATCATAGTTCAACAATTCTAATCATAATCAAGTCATTCTAATCCAACAACAACAACAACAAAAACAAACCCAGTTTATTCCCACATAGTGACAAGTCATTCTAACCCATGTTTTTCAACCTAGGGTTACACCCACCATTCTCAGAATGATCAATATCCATTGAGTCTAAGGATTTAAGAATCAATATTACATTATAAGGTTGGAATTCACTTACCTTAGGAGTAGAAATTGGACAAAAATACCTAAAATATCCCTTTTTGTCCTAGTTCAACTTTTAAGAACTTTGCAAAAAGAAAAATACATTTTGAACACAAAACTGACATTTTTGTAATGACCCTTCAGGTTATTTTATTTATTTCCACTTACTATCACTATTAGTTCTTTCCTATAGCTGCCATAAGTTATTTATGACTTCTTGGGATTGACAGTTTGATTACCGGGCAGTTCCTTTGATTTTTAGAGACAATTTCCTATTTTAAAGTCTTCGTAGTTTAAAATGGCTACCAGGCAACAAATGAGTCAAACGACCTCGTATGCCAATTTTGATTGTTCCCAAATCTCTGGAATGTCGATTATAGGATAGTTCACTTTTTTTAGGGTCTCGAGGCACCCAAACTCATTTTGAGCTATTGGTCAGAAGTTAAGAAAATAGAAAATTAGATGTGGGACCCACTTTTATCGAAATAACCTCATATGGAAATTTTAATTGTGCTATTAAGTTCGAAACATAGAATTGGATAAGCTAGAATAGTCTGTTTGTGGGTATAAGACTCTGGATGAATCTCTAGGGGTTGAAAAAGACTTAGAAATTTGTAAGTCTTAGCTGGTACTGGTGCACCGGTACACCGGTGATTACAAGCCAAAGATTGCATATGCAATCTAGCAGATATCGAGGAGTATTGCAAAAGTGATGATTTTGTTCCATAAGAAACAACCTCAGCAGCAACGCAATAGTTGCCAACACGACTATTAGGTATCGCGTAAGTGATATGGTGACCAATAGGTGAGTATCGTAAATACAATCAATAGATCTCGAACGTGATTTCCGTGTACCTGGGAAAGGCTTAAATACCATATTCAGCCCATTTTTTCCTATTCTCAAGAGTTCTAAACCCTAAAGAGTGGGATAACTTAGATATATCATTGTGTATAATTTAGGGAGCTTGGATAAAGGTTAATTATGCAATTTTCCTTCAAATTGTAGGTAAGATTTCCTTAAATCCATGGTTGATTTCCACTTTTTTCTCTAAAATACCTAAACATTGGTGGCTTGATTTTAGCAACAATATCGCTTGGAATTTACCCATTTTTAAGGATAAATGTTTCTTGAGCATAGAGGGACATTGAGTTGGTTTTAGAACAATAGTGAAATATTGGTATCATTGTTATTATTTTGATGAGTAAATTATGATTTTGATAGCATAGAACCTTAAGGAAGCTTCTCAAAAGGGAAAATAGATGATTCAGCAAATTCTTTAAGTTTTCTTTAGTGTCCAAGTAGGCTTTGATTTTCCCTCTTCATAGATTGAGCTATATCATAGTATGTTTATGATATTATGTTAGATTTGGGATGAATTTTATGTATTGGTGATATGAATAACATTATTTGATTAGTTGGACTGTTAGGCTATTCAAAAATCATAATTTTGGATATGGTTGGCTTAGTGGCTTAGTTAATTAGTAAAATTTCTATCCTAGGGCTAATTAAAGCTTCCTTAACATATAAAATAGGTTTTAGATCCTTATTCTAGTCTTGGGTAGAGTTGTCTTATAATGGATTTCACCTATTAGAAGTGGGCCCCTTTGACCCACCTTAGGCTAAGGCTTAAACTAGTTTTGGTAGACCTTTACACGCTCGTTATACATTTTGAAATGCTTATTATTAGTCTTGATGAGGCTATGTATTTAATAGTCATGATGGGTTAATATTTGGAGTTGATGTGAATTACGGTAAGAACTGGTAGTTATATATTAATGATATGAACATCGGTTTGAGTCTGGCTATTGACTATGATATTGATGATATATATATATACCAGTTTGAGTTTGGATATTGATTTTGATATTGATGATACATGTAGCAGTTTGAGTCCGATACTTGATTATTATATTCATGATAATATACCAGTTTAAGTCTATC
The DNA here is from genome assembly GCF_002878395.1 of Capsicum annuum. Taxonomy (NCBI): domain Eukaryota; kingdom Viridiplantae; phylum Streptophyta; class Magnoliopsida; order Solanales; family Solanaceae; genus Capsicum; species Capsicum annuum. The sequence goes on along the minus strand of NC_061115.1, from coordinate 104,856,870 downwards.
TATAAGTTATGACATTGAGGATACAAACACCAGTTCGAGTCCGGTAGGGGGAGTGGTTCATAGTGTGACATGATTTGGATGAGCTCCCAATGATAGCATAAAGGTTGGTAAGTCATGGTTGTTCTGTTATATTATCCTTGATTGTAAACTTTAGGCTTATGGGGGCCTGCGTTGGGTTATTTACTTTTTCACAATTATTGGCTTATGGGGTCCAATCTTGTAGTTAAAATACCATGTTCCTTATGCTATTTTTTTGTTTATTTATTTAGTTATGAAGAATAAGGTTAGAGTTACTACCAAGTTTTCCCCTTTATTTCGATGTAGTTATTTTATCTTGCATCTTATCGTATTTATATTATGATTTCTCTTAATTGGAAAATGATTCCAACTAAGCACCTATAGTTTTGGTACTCATACTACACTTCTATACATTTTTGGTACAGATCTAATACTTGTTGCCACTATTGTTGATTTGAGAAAGATATTGTGGTGAATTTTGGAGATAGGAAGAGCTGTTGGAGTTGGAATTGCCCCTTCTCCTTCTATTTATCTATGTTTAGTCTTTTATTCTAGGATAGATTTTATTGTTAGAACTTATGGTGTGTTATAGTAGATTTTTTAATGACTATACCAGGTCGTGGGATAGTTTTCTATGGTATGGATACCTTTCAAACTATTTCTATTGTCTTACTTATTTATGAATTGTATTGTCTAATAGGCACTTTTGGGGCATTTTCCACCAAGTTAGCCCATTGCAATCACCTTTAGGCTATGGTTCAACTTACCTACTAGTAGGATTTAGTAGGTACAATCATGACTCATAAATTGAGTCATGATAAATTGGTATCAGAACTTAGGTTTCATCAGTATTGTTGGTCCGAAAGCAAGTGTCTAGTAGAGTTCCGCAAATCAGAATGATGATGGTTATTTCTTATCTTCTAGAGGCTATAGGATATTTTTAGGATCTCTTCGCTTCTTTCACTTATTTTGTGCTAAGTATTTGTGTTGATTTCTAAAGTATTCCTTTGGTTTCACTCTTTCACAGATGATAAGACACATGCTACCGCTATACAAGATGAGGGAACTGAGACTAAGCCTAGGGATCTTATCATTATTTGTGGATAATCCAGAGGTCATGGACAGCCTCAAGATATTTCACCAGCTAGGGGCTAGGAAAGGAGGCCTTTACCAAACACTATTCCTGCTCCTGACCTTGGCTCTACTGGATTTATTTCTTTTTTAGTGCTCAGTGATGCTTTGGTTCATATTTTAGGGTTTGCTGGTGGTGCACTATTTGCTGGTGCATAATCTATGTATCAGAGTGGTACTGAGGCGAAGGCACAGAGTATAGCTGCAACTCCTAGAGTTAAGGTCCCTCCTGCGCCAGTAGTTGCTTAGTCGTTAGTTGCTTAGCCAATGGTTGCCCAGCCTGCTATGTCAATTGAGGAGTAAAAGATGTCAGGTAGATTCTTAATATTTGCTCCACCTAGGTTTTCTAGTGCACCAAGCGAGAATGTATATGAGTTTCTGATTGCTTATAAGGATAGATCCATAAGATAGTCCTAGTTGAGACTCGTGGTGTCAATTACAATACTTTTTATTTAGACTTCGCAGCTCTACATTGGTGTAGAGGTCATTTAATTCTAGGCCAGTTAGATCTTCTCCTTTGATATGGACTCAATTCTCTATGCTTTTCTTGGAGAATTACATGCCTTGCAGTCCTAGGGATTTTTTGAGAGATCACTTCTCAAGGTTTGAGTAGGGATCCATGGTAGTTGCATAGTATGAAGCTCATTTTCATAAGTTAGATAGGGATGCTATTTCTATTTTGACTAGTGAGTATGGGAGTATTTGTTGCTTTGTTCAAGGCTTGAGAATTCTTATTTGTATGTCCACTTAGAGTTTGATGGTTTTGAGATAGTCTTTTGCTGAGGATTCTTGCCATATTTAGGTGATAGAGGAGATGCATTACAAGGCCTAAGGAAGTAGGTATAAAAGACCTCGGTATCAGGACAGTTTCAGTGGGAGCCTAAGTAGGTCCCCATTTAGAGATAGTTGTTCTTATAGTAGATACCCTCCACAACAGCTTTATCATCCTTAGAGTTAGCCTTAAACCCATTCAGGTAGCTCTCCAAATTATTTTTAGAAGTTAGTCTTGTGTTAGCAATCACCCTAGCCAAAGTAACGGTCATTCTTCGTGGGGCTTATCTTTTGGTAATTCTTGTTAAGCTGGTTATTCCCAGTCAATTGGATTTTCGTATTTTGGTACAACTCATGGGGCATGTTATGGTTGTAGAGCTTTTGGACATTACTCGTGAGAGTGCCCTTGTTATGGGGCAATTGTTACCGAGCTCAGAGTGTTCCCCTTTTAGAGTAGTTCATCCCTCAGCTAGAGGAGATATGCATTGTCATAGGGATGGTCCACAGGGTGTTTGTAGAGGTTTTCAGGTGGGTAGGGTAGGAGATCAATCAGGAGCCCATCTAGGTGGTAGGCATGGTCAGTTTTATACAGTACCTGCTAGGCCCAAGGCTGAGTCTTCAGATGCTGTTATCATAGGTACTATTTTAGTATGTCCTAAGTCAACCTTTGCTTTATTTTAATTGGGATCCACTTACTTGTATGTGTCTGCTTATTATGCTCCATTATTAGAGTTATCTTAGGATTCGTTGTCTATGCCTTTATGTTTATCTACTCCCATGGGAGATTCTTTTAGTAGTAGATCAGGGTTTTAGATCTAGTGTTGTGACTATTAGAGATGTTGATCTCATTATATTGGACATGGTATATTTCAATGTAATTCTGGGTATGGACTGGTTTATCTCACTATTATGCTATCATGGATTCTATTTTGCCAAGACATATCTCAAATTGGTATATGTGTGGCAGAAAATTGTTAGCCGAGAGCCCGAATATTAATTTTGCTATTGATAATACATGTACCAGTTTGAGTCAGGCAATTGATTATGATATTTATGATATATATACCAATTTGAGTACGGCTATTAGTTATGATTGAGGATATAAACACCAGTTCGAGTCCAATAGGGTGGTGGTTCTTAGTGTGAAATAATCCGAATGAGTTCCCATGAAGGTTGGTAAGTCATGGTTTTTCGGTTGTATTATTTTTGATTGTACCCTCTTGGCTTATGGGGGTCTTTGTCGGGTTATACTTTTATACAATTATTGGATTATGGGGGACAATCTTGTAGCTATAATCGCATATTTCTTATGTTATTGTTCTAGTTTATTTATTTAGTTGTGTATAGCAAGGTTGGAGTTACTTCTAAGTTTCCCCTTTTATTTTGACTTAGTTATGTTATCTTGCATCTTATCAATTTTATATCATTATTTAGATCAATTGGCCAATGATGCCTACTGATTACCTATGGTTTTCATACTTATACTATATTTCTATACTTTTTTGGTGCAGATTCGAGTAGTAGTTGCAGCTGCTGATTCGAGGATCGTGCTGTGGTGGATTTCAGAGATAGTGTGATCTCTTGGAGTCGAAATTTCCCCTTCTCCTTCTATTTATCTGTCTAGTTATTTTAGGTGGATTGTATTGACTATTCCAGAACTTATGGTACGTTGTAGTAGCTCTTGTACTAACTATACTAGGTCGTGGGATAGTTTTCTATGTTATGGCTACTTTTCAAACTATTACTATTGCCTTGCTTATTTATGTATTGTATTGATTAATAGGCCCTTTTGGGCTATTTTCCACCAAGTTAGCCCATCGCAACCAGCTTTGGGCTACAGTCCGGCTTACCTACTAGCGAGATTTTGTAGGTGTCATCATGACTCGTAGATCGGGTCATGACAGTTTTACTAACTTAAATCCTGCTATATGGCAGCTTGATTCCCACTATAGAAACAATGCTATAGCAGAATCTGCATGTTATAGCAACCCACCGTTATTCAGACTACCATTGTAACATCTCACCTCACACTATAGTGGGATCAATTCATCAAACTTCAATCCTAACATAGCTTCATTGAGGAAAAAATAAGGGAAGTTCCCATGTCTAGTCTATTTCACAACTCACTCCCTCAAATTTGACACTACAAATAAACCTATTTACATTAAATGCTATAACAGAAGTTATACTAACCCGATTTCGATTTCAAAAGTTTCTATGAATTCCTTAATCTTTTGGCTAATATTCTACCATTTCAAATTCATGGGCCACTACACCATCTATCACCAAATACACCTAGACCACACAACACCAAAAATTTATTCAAAACTAGCATAGCCTAAAATTTCAATAATTTTCATCCCTAGTAAAACTTAACCCAAATTTTTTTATGCTAGAAAATATCATAACAATGAAAAGGATCAATATATTAGATATCAGTTTACCAATCGTTCATCCAAGAATAACAATAAAAGGGAAAGAAGGAATTCTAGTAAGGATAAAATAGTTGAATCCTCAAATAGTGAAAGTACTTGTTACGCATACCTGCTTTAGTGTCCTTAAATAGGATGGTTTTTACATTGTACCTTAACAAACTTAATCTCTTTAGTTATCAACTTATAAATATTCCAATCAAGTATAGCAAGTAATTCATCCTCATAAGAGAGATTCTTGCCTAGTAACATGGAGTCCCAATGAATAATGTAGTTTCCATTCCCGTGATATTTATCAAGCATAGAAATATGGAATATCATATGGACTCCTGACAAACATAGAGTTAATACAAGTCTATAATCTGCTAGACCCACATCCTCAATAACTTCAAATGGGAAAATAAACCTATGGCTAAGCTTGCCCTACTTTCCAAACCACATCACTCACTTTATAGGATAAACTTTAAGTACATGTTCACCTTTCTTACAGAACATGTCTCTCACTTCCTATCCACATACTTTTTGACAACTTTGAGATGCTAATAATTTTTATTGAATGTTGTTACCTTATCATGAGGCTCCCTTAATAAATCAGTGCTTAAAGGCCTTGCATCACCCAAATCAAACCAACCTATGGTAGATCTAAAGCTCCTCTCATATAGATCTCAAACATGGTCATATCTATCCCAGAGTGATATTTATTGTTGTATGAAAATTTATACGATGGTAGGAACTGATCCCACTGACCTTTAAAGTTAGCCACACATGCTTGAAGCATTTCCTTTAGAACCTAAATAGTCCTCCTAAACTGCCCATCGGTCTGAGGATGAAAGGCAGAACTAAGATGTAACATAGTCCCAACTGCTCATACAACTTGTGCCAAAATTTGGAGCTAAATTGCTCACCTCTTGTAAATCTTGGCTAACTTCTCTACATTATACCCCACCTTGAAAATATGCAAAATTGGTTAGCCTATAAACAAAAATTAAAATTAAATAATGTTGTCCCAAGGTCTTACAAATCCCGACCAATAAGTCTATGGCAATTCTCTTCCATTTCCATACAAGAATGGGCATCAAATGAAGTAGACCAGTGGTCTCTAATGCTCATACTTGCTAAATAGTTTAGTACTTCCTCACATAATATACTATGTGCATCTCTATTCAGGAGCACCAGTAAGGTAGTCTGAAATCATGACACACCTTGGTAGCACTAGGATTGACATGACCCAAACCAGGGCCTACTCGTGTCGGGCATCTCAAGTTCAACCAAGACCAGAGATCACCACCGATACCTAACCATAACCAACCTACACCCCGTGTCGGATGAATTTTGAAAATATAAAAAGATAAAAAAATCATTTAAAGACATTAGATAAAGTCTATAATCATAATCCAATAAACTCAATCAAACACCTAACCGGTGCCAATACAAATACTAGGGCTGACACCAATACCGACACCGCCCATGCCCATAGTTGTCTGAAAAAACCTCTAAGCAGAATCAATAACATTTGATTGGGACATGCCCCCGACCATAGCTAAAACCAAACCAAAGAAATAACAAAAGTAGAAGTCCATAGCATGAAATGGATCCTTTCATAGTATTGAAGCTCATCACTTCAGTCTGACACAAAGTTGTCCCCGAATCCAAGTTGCTGAGTAGGAGGAATGGTAGTTTGTCCAGTTCTTACATCGTGTGGGGATACAGTGCCTGAAGATGATTAGAGAGTGAATGCTAGCATGTACTCACGGATAAGATAAAGTAATCCAAGCAATTCAAAACCAAAGTAAATATCCATATGAAATCACATAGATACATATATATATCATGTTAGGATATGGAACCGGGTTTAGCATGCATTTAAAATCTTAACCTTGGTTGTGTAACTTAGCTGTCCTAAAACCATCCACGGGCTATATGGGTTCAGCTCCCCCTGCTGAAAGGGCCCCAGTGCGTGTTAGTTGTACGATCAGATAAGGAAACCTAGGATTACTAGTACATCCCTAAAACATAAAGTGTGACATCATACATACGGCCACCAAGGACAGCCTCACATCGATAAATGTGAGTTTCCAATGTTGACCCCCCTGGTACCTTCACCTTCCATGGTTTTGTTACTGAACCCCCTTTAACCCAAATTAAAACTTTTTACACATAACCAAACAACTTAACCAGGAGTCTTTTGATAGACATTAACCATTGGTATCACATATCAAAATTAGAGAATGCAAGTCTATCCTTTTATGCCATACCAAAACCATTAAACCAAGTTGAATCCCAAGTTTAAAATAAAACCAAAACCATAGCCATCAAGGCCTTTCCAAATTATTTAAAATCAACCAACCAATTGAAGTTCCATTACCTCACATGCAATGCAAAGATTTCAATAATAGCTCAACTATGTGAGAAAAAAATTCTAATTTGCATTTTAACAAACAGATTGAGAGCACATATGTTTCAAAACCATAACCAAGTAATTCGGGGAAATCTAAAGTACCCTTAAATCCATTAACCATAACTATGCATTCCCCAATGTCAAAATCATATTAAAAGCATGATGGAAACATCATTAAACTATGAGAAAATATTATTCAATAATGAACATCCGAAACCCCCAACCATTATATCAAACCATGAAAAGATCATGAAATTCATACATTAAAACACATGGTATTTGTAAAATAACAATGAGGGACGAGTAACATCCTTAACACACCAAGGAAGAAGAAGAGAAACCACCCTTGAAAGCCTTAGTTGATTATCTTGAGGAAACCCGAGTGTTTTCCTTGAGAGATAGTTGAGAGAGATTTTAAGAGAGTTTGATTGAGAATAATAGGTTAATGAAGCCCCAAATGGTGTTTTATGGAGGGGCCTCAAAAGGTGTTACAAAGGGGAAATTTCCAGAATATCCCCAACTTAAAAATGAAAAATTACCATAGATGAGTATGAATTGACCCTCCAAATCGTCACCACACCATACCAGTGGTATCATCAACTCATCACTAAAATAGAAAGTTGGACTCCACATTTTGTCAACATATGACTCTTTTGCCTACTTATCACTAGACCATACGACTGGTATGGTACAGTCGTACCCAAGACAGAAACCAAAGAGATTGGACACTAGACAACATATGACTCTACCTTAACACTCATACCCTATCCTTATGGCTCTTACTAACCCACTCATACTTAGAGCCAAGTCAAGTCACTAAGATACTGATTTGATTAAGGGACCGACCAAGCAAACCGTCATCACCCCTAACGACTCGTACCCACCAAACTATAACTATAACAAAAACCAACCACCCTTCACTGGTCTCCTAAAGACTAGGGTCCCTTAACCTGTACCCACACCATATGTCTTAAATGGTGAGTTATTACAAGGATAATAAGCTCAAAGATTAAGAATTTTCCAAGGGTCAAAACCTAGGGTGTTTCAAGGATTTATAAAGTACCTTAATGCATGAGCTTTCTCTTGAAGGGTAGGAATTTAATCATTAACATGAATCTTACAGTCATGCCTCTTTACTCTATAAACACTATGAGCATAAAGAGTAGTCTCTCAAGTCTCTCTATGCATTGCCTTGTTTCAAAGCTTATTCAACTTTATGTCTTCAAACTTTCTGACATTTAGTTGGTCAAGGAATGTCAACCTTGATTAACCACTAGATAAAACTCCTCCTCTTTATAACACCCTAAATTACACAACTGCTTTGCTAGAGTTTGAAACTCTTTATATAATAAATGCATTGTTAATTTAAAATAAGCCAAACTTTCCATACTTATAGATTTCCTGCTCAATGTATTTTCCATAACATTAGACTTTCCTGGAAGATATTGGATGGTAACATCATAATCTTTTAACAACTCCATCCACCATTGTTCAGTTATATTCAAGTTTTTTTAAAAGACCACATGCTTCAAACTGTGATGATTAGCTAACACCTTATGCTTAACACCATATAAGTAGTGCCTCCATATCTTAAGTGTGTAGACTATTATTTCAAGTTTTAGTTCATGAGTTAGATAGTTACTCTCATGTACTTTCAATTGCATTGAAGCATAGATAATCAAGTTCTTATCATACATGAGCACAACACTTAAGCCGAAATGTGAAGTATCATAAAATATGATAAAATATTTACCTTCAATAGATAAGGCAAGAATATGAGTCATGGTCAAAAGAGACTTTAGCTTTTGGAATCTCTTTCCACATTTGTTGGACCAAACAAAAGGCACCTCTTTTGAGTAAATCTCTTTAAGTGAGTTGATATAGAAGAAATTCCCTTAATAAACCCACAGTAATAGTTAGCCAAACCCACAAAATATAAACTTCAGTCATTGAACTAGGCCTAGCTTAATACTTAACCACCTTGATCGTTTGAGGATCTATCATTACCCCTTTCTTAAGAAAATATTCCCCAAAAAGGATACAGATTACATCCATAATTCATACTTGAAGAATTTTGCATAAATCTTCTTCTCGTTCAACAAATATAACATAATATGTAAATGAACTGCATGCTCTCTCTCTCTTACTCTTGGAGTAACTAAAATGTTATTAATAAATACTGTAATAAAGAAATTTAGGAAGGACTTAAAAACACCATTCATCAAACTTATTAAGGTTGTTGTTTCATTAGTCAATCCAAATGACATCACCAAAAAATCAAAATGCCCATAACAAGTCCAAAACATCACCGTAGGAATACCCTCAGACCAAATTCTTAACTATGGTACCTCAACCTTAGATTTGTTTTAGAGAACACCAAACCACCCTACAACTGATCAAGCAATCCATCTATCCTAGGCAGTGGGTACTTATTATGGATGGTAACCTTATTCAATTTTGATAATCTATGCACATTTGAAGGCTACAATCATTATTTTAAAAATAAAATTGGGGCACCCGATGGTGAAGCACCAAGGAAAATAAAACCTTTATAAAGAAACTCTTACAATTGAGACTTAAACTCTTTTAACTCATCCAGAGCCATCCTATATCAGGGAATAGAAAGAGGATGAGTGTATGACTCTAAATCATTACAGAAATCAATATCTCAATTTGGAGGCATACTCAGCAAATTTGTAAGTAGCACTCCTGAAATTCATACACCTTAGGAACTAACCCCACAAAATAAGACTTCAACACTAGTGTCTTGAAAATGAGGTAAGAGGGTTGAACTCCCCTTCCCTACTAACCTTTTGGCATAAATAAAAAAAATAATCTTCATAGGAGTGGGTCTATAGACACCCTCCCACTCTAGCCTATCCATCCTTGGCATAGCTAATATTATAGTGTTGGCATTATAATATAAAATGGAAAGATGAGGAGACAACCAAATCATATCCAAAATAATATCTCAGTCTAACATATCTAATATCACTAAGTCAAACCAAGTTAAAAATACCCATGACAATCACTAATCAAACACGATAAACCTGAGTTACTATAACATATGCCCCACTAGAGTAGGCAGATAAATAGGTGCATCAAGTATTCCACAGACCATATTTAACCGCAAAGCAAATCTAATAGACATATATGAAAAGATAGAACTAGAATCAAATAAAACTAAAGTCATATGGTTATAAACAAGAATAGTACCTGTGATGACTGCATCTAATACCTCAGCCTCAGATTTTTTAGGGCATAATAATATGCTATATCATTCTAAAATCTTCATTAGACATTTGTGCACCACTACTACTATCATTACCACCTCCCTAAGTACAACCTCAACCTATCTTATAACTATTTTGCCCACCCTATGAAAGATCTCTAGCATTTCTTTTGCCCCCTCTACTAGCCAAAACTAAGGATCTAGACCATTGTTGTTGACTCTAGAAGCTTGACTATCTAGCACTAGCATAATTCCTTTTGAATTTACCAATCCATAAACACGTATAACATGCTTAATCTAAGAAATATTGATGATCAAATGAGTAATAATCAACCTAACTACTTATTTCCTAAAGATAGTTGAATTCATCTAATGGATCTTTAACAAAATTAGCAAGGCTGACAGAATAGGACAAGCAGGGTAAGCCTAAGAACTATGGCTTTAGAGTATGAACCACTAAAGTTTCCCATATTTTAGGTCTTCTTCTCAGCCATTTTATCATAACCCTTGTATCTAACTTCCTCTACCTTATTCATAAAATCTATAATCCTATTAAAACTTTTACTAGATAAGTCATATGAAGTGTTAAAATCTGAAGATTATTGTTAGAACTTTTCATAAAGCAATGGATATGTTCTTCTTCAGAATTAAGAATTTGAGTAGCAAATATAGATAAGGCATGAAACATGGCCTCATAAGCTGGAACAGTCATGTTACCTTGTTCAAGGATAAGAAACTTATCTCTTTTCCTATTTTATAAATTATGTGGAATATACTTCTCTAGAAATATAGTATGGAACGGGTCAAAATCAATAAAGGCAATAATAAATATATACACTCAACATATACCCTCCAATACTGCTTAGCATCTCCTTATAGCTGCAAAGTTAAAAACTCTACCTGTTCTGCTCAACCATACACATATTATGAGATCTCTCATAACATTCCATAATAACCTTAAAAACATATTTCATTATTGTACCAAGGAAGACTGGAAGTTTTATTTTTAGTAACTTATGTAGAAACTTAGTATCGCTTCCAATCATTGCTACACCCAGTATCATATAAGGAAAAACATCCATCTCCAAGGCTTCAAATACCTTGAGGGCTACTGTGGTAGCATGTTACACCCTCAGTTGCTGGTAAGTATGAACTACAGGTATGTATCTAGTAGCCATCCCTCTCAAGAAACCCAAGACCTATATCAACCATAAAGATATTTAAATAGGGGTTGCACCTTCCTGAATTAGTGTTGCATGCTGATGCACTAGAACTGCATCATTCGCCACCTTTATAATGATGCTCAGGTGGGAGATTTGATATTGACCTTTATCTGGATGGATTAGTGGTATGTCCATCCCCACCACTAGTGGTTGCTGCCCTATCTTTTCTCCTTCTACTTCTTCATTGTCATCCTATAGTGATGATCTTAGGAACTGGTGTAACTATCTTGGAGCCTCTACTCTAGCTCTATTTGATATTATTCTTACTATCTACAAAAATAGAATGATGAAGATTAGATATCAATTTAGATTACTAGATACCAATTACAATTAAGTCATAGTATAAAAGAAAAAAGAAAGTAAGGTTTTCTAAAGTAATGCAGCCTCTTGACAAAAAGTACAAACGTCTCTAGACCATTCCACAATACTCTGCTAGACCTATTTTAGTATGATGATATCAACAAACCTAAGGCTCTAATAGAACTTTTTTATGACACAAATCCGTCATGAGTGGAACTCTCACTAACCCTCTGGGGGAAGACCTTCTAACTATAAATGTCAATCTCAATTGCTTAACTAATTTTAAAATAAAACATGATGTTCTAATAAAGTTAACACTTTAATATCCAAAAATGGAATATGGAAATCAACATCATCAAAACATCCTTAACTCTAACTAATGAATCTATTACAACTAGAAATTAAAAAATAAAGTAAAATTGTCTTTATCCAAAAAAATAAGGATAGGATAAACAAAAGAATGATCCCTGGCTCCCTAGAAAATAAATTCTCACCCTTAGATAAAGAATCTCATTGTCTTCTACAAGTAAGGTCCCATTGAATCCACTGAAATATGCTGTACACTCAACAAAAGAATAATACAGGTTAGAATATCAATGCAACACCACTATGTACTGCTAGGTATCACAGGCCGAATCAACTTAACCAATATGAAGACTTAACCAAAAGTTTGTAACAAATAGAAGGCATGGAAATCTACAACATATATTAAAATAACTTACTACTACAAACCTGAATGTTCAACTAAACCAATTTGGTATCATAAACCTGAATTTTATAGGGTAATGCTCAATTCAGCACGAACAACAGGAGTAAATCTTAACCAAATTAGTTTACTATTTACATAAAGAAAATCTCAATATCTTGTCAACCTCAGAAAATAGTTAATGACAAAAACAAATAAATGATAATAAGACAAGAAAAATAGTTCATATAAGGAAACTAATAATATCAACAACCATACACAAGGAACCCTAAATATGAATAACATAACTTAATTCACTTAAGGAATTGTCACTCTTCAAACCTAGTTTATGTATATGCTATGAAACTATGATTTTTTACTAGCCATGACTTGTAGAAGATGAGCTCAATCCATGTAACAAACAAACTAGACAACTTGTATCTTTCCACCCTTATCCCAAAATAAGTATTATGCCACCCTTAGCTCAACATACCCTCCTAAATACCGCCTTAAATCTATAATTTTTTCAACCAAAAAAATGAATTTAGCATAAACAATTCATAAAAAAAGTATGTATTATTTAGAAATACAATTACATAACAAGTTCAAAATCAACAACACTTGCATATCAACAAGGTCCTCTATGAATCATATTTTAAGAAATCAATTCAGAACACTTTTACTTAATATTTAACATATTCATCACTTACAAACATGTATTGTAACTAAATTAAAAAAACATTCAGTTAAATATGCATACATATAATCAATTGAGTATTAACTCCAACTCAGCTATGACCTAACTCGAACTAAGTCTTGCAGTGCTTGTAATCACTTGACTTTTGCTTGTTTTTGTATCCTCAACTTGATATCAGTCTAAGAATTGCAAAGAAGTAATAAATCAATGATTTATCTAACCATTCTATGCATTAAAACCTAAATTTATCATTTTTATGGCATGATCATGAACAATTTCACCAAGATAGGATTTACCCTTTGTTCTACTCAAATTCCTCATAAATCAAGATTAAAAGGACAAATTTATTCAAGGAATAATAATGCAACAATCCAAAATAATAATTAACTGATTCTAACCATCCATATATAAAAAAATAATTTTAGGTTCTTCAACCTAGGTTACACCCACCATTCCCACCATAATCAATCTTTATTGATTCTAAGAATTTAAGGATCAAATTATATTAAAGGGGTGGAATTCACTTACCTTGGAGATAAAAATTGGTCAAAAATATCAAATTATCCATTTTTGTCGTAGCTCAACTTTTGAACACTTTAAATTAAAAAATATAATTTGAACTTGAAACTGATGTTTTACTGACTTAAATCCCACCATAGTAACCCATCGTGATTCAAACTATCACTGCAGTAGTTCGTATTCCTCTATAGTGGGATCGTTACTATTGTCCTTAATATACTATAGAAGTTTTGAGGCTAAAAGTTGGAGAAGTTCCTAGGTCTAGTCTATTTCACTGCCCACACCCCTGAATGTGACATCGTGAAGAAACCTCTTCAAGTAAAATACAATATATAACAAGATTTCTACTAAACCTGATTTCTTCTCTAAAAGTTTCTATGAACTCTTTAATCTCTTGGTGAATATGTTATATTTAAAATCCATAAGCCACTACACCATCAATCACCACATACACATAGTCCACACAAAATCTAAACTTCATTGGAAATAACCTGGCATAAAATGTCAAAATTTTCATTTAGAGAAATGCTTAACTAAATTTTTCACATTCTAGAAAGTATCGTAATGACGAAGTTATATTCACAGCCCGTGAACAGCTTCATAAGGCATTACTTAGTCATTTTCTATGTTTTTTCTGTATGTTTTCTTTTGGAACTTGTTTTCTTACTCAAACACTAAAAATATATCATATCTACATAAAAGTACTTAAAAATCTGCAAATTTTCATTTTTTAAACATTGAATATGCCTTAAACCCACAACACATCACTTATTAGTATGTATAATATATTGGGACTACTCTTGTTACTTTCTTTTTGAGATGTAGGTCTGTTGCAAGTTGACTTGAAATTTCTTAGTTGGAATGATGATGTATTATTCTTCAACTTCTGGTGTTTATTATTTTTTATTTTCATTGTATAAGCTCTTATACATATTTAGACATGGTCATGAATAATATCGTTTTTATATGAATTTCGTGTAACAATTAGTTGAGTGGTAAAAATTAGCCTATTCAATTAAAATAGGGTAGGTGCTCATTTGATCCCATAACTTGGATCATGGCACTCGTGCCATTAATATTACTATTACCAGCTCGAAATAAAATATGTTTAAAATATGTTTAAAATATAGTTCTATACTTAGGAATATTATTTCAACAATACAGAGTGGATCAATGAATATAGATTAAAATCCAATTACTAGACTTAACCTCTTCTAATCAGGATTTATTCAGAACTGATATGTTAAGAGGAACACTAAAGGTGAAGGAGATGCTTCACAGTTAAGGACATATTTTTTTCACTCATCTTATAGGAGGGCCAAGAGATATGCATCGATAGTACATGGATGCTACACATTACTTCAATATTTTGAAAGACCTAATGTATTTCTAATCATGACTTGTGACCCCTATTGGCAAAGGATTGAAGAGAACCTTATGATAATTGATGAAGTATAAAATAAGCCTAGTTTAATTTGTTGACTATTTCATGTAAAACTAAAGACAGTAAAAATTAACTTTCTAAAGAAACACATATTCGACAAAGTTGTGGCATTTATGTATACGGTAGAATTTCATAAACGAAGAATGCCTAATCCATTTTCTAATTATACTTGATGAAAAATACAAAATTCTTACTCTTGAAGTCTATGAACTATTTGTTTGTGCAAAATAGATAAATTCTAAAATAAATTCTAATTTATGTACACTTGTTGTACAACACATGATCCATGAATCTTATGTTAAATTAAATTCAAAAATTCGCTGTATGAATATTCTACTATAATTTTAAGTATCCAAAAGATTTTGTTGAAGAAACAACAAAATAAAAAGGTTCATAAGCTATCTATAGAAGACGCAATATAAAAAACTTTGTGGAAATAAAAGAACATCTTCTTGATAATTCAAGGGTTATCCCTTACAATTTTTTTATTATGTAAATTTAATTGTCATATAAATATAGATACTTGTTTATATAGTAAGGTAGAGAAGTACATTTATAAGTATATATGTAAGGAAATTATAAAATCTTATTTTATATTCATACTAATGATACAAAAATAAAAGTTGATGAGATAAAATAATATTAATCTACTTGGTGGATCTCTATACCTAAGTCAACATGTCATATATTTGCTTTCAGTATTAATAAAATGTCTCCAAATATATATCATCTTCAACTACATATTGATGGATAAGAACTTGTGTCATTCAAAAGTATTGATAAAATTAATAAAATTATAGATAATTCAATGATACAAAGAACAATATCAACTGAATTTCTCATAATGAACAAAGTAAACGAAATCACTAAAAGTTAAATTTATTATATCAAGAATTTATAAAATATTTTATGCAGTCAATAACGAATAAAATGGGGAAGTGTCGTATAAGTAGACATGCTATTGGATGTGTTGTGATTTGTCATCCTACTGAAGGAGAAAGATACTACCTTAGATTATTTTTGATGAACGTAATAGACTCAAAATCATATAAAGATTTGGTAATTGTAAATGATATATCTTGAAAAACATTTAGAGAGTATCCAAAAAGGAGAATTATTACGTTCAGATAATAATTTAATAGAATATATGTCTAAAGTCATAAATTATAAAATATCATCAAGTCTTAGTAATTTATTTTCTATGTTATTGATCTACTAAAACCCAAGTTATCTAAAAGAATTCTGAAAAATATTTGAAACGCCATGTCAGAGGATTTTGCAAATATTCAAAACATAAATGTAAAAGAAATTCGTCATAAGGTGTTAAATTATATTACTGATATTCTTCTTTTAGTTGATCATAATAGATATATACCAATTCCAAAAATAATTGAAGTGAAGCTAAAGTTGTTTACTTTGAATGAAATATTACAGTCAGTGAAGAAGATCTACTATTACAAAACAAATTAAATAGTGCATAAAGAAGATCCCATAATACATTTTGAAATAAAGTATTTCCAAATACACCAGGTGCATTCTTTATTGATGATCCTGAAGGAATTGGTAAAAGATTTTTACATCGCGCTTTATTAGAAATTGTGAGATATATAGATTTATAGCTTTAGAGACAACAAATTCAAATGTTGCAGCTTTATTTACTTTTGTGGTCAGACTGCTCATTTTATTTATAAATCTTTGATTAATATCAATGGAAATTTCAATTATAACATTAGTAAACAAAGTTCTCTGGCATAGATACAAAATTTATAGTGTGGAATGAAAGTTTAGTGACAAAAAAAAAGTAGTCAAAGTTTTTGACTTACTTTTAACATATTTAGCGGAAATAAGTATACTATTTGGGGAAAAAATTATTATTTTTAGTGGCAATTTTAGACAAACTCTTTCTATTATACTTAGTAAAAAAAATGAAGATTTTATTCGTAAAAGTTTGTTATACTCTTAAATTTGAAATCAACTAAAAAATTACAATTATTAGAAAACGTGTGTGCAAAGACAGATCTTACATTTTGTGAATACTTGAAGAGAATTGGTAATCAGACAAAAAGAAAAATTATTGAAGGTAAAACTGAAATTTCACATTCTCTAATCATTCTCATTATCAATACAAAGATTCATTAAGCCTTTTATTTAAAGTTACTTATCCCAATTTGCACATTTTTTATTCAAGTATTTCTTTTATTATTTTTTTTGCTATTCTGACAACAAAAGATCATTTTATTGATGAAATAAATAATATATTAATCACTCAATTTTAAAATATAGAAAATACATATCTAGCTACTAATGAGATAATATATCCAAAATATCAAAGTTAGTATGAAAACATACTGCATACTTTGAATCCTATTGATTTATCTCCTTACAAATAAATTTGAAATAAAATAATTCAATTATATTACTACAAAATCTAAATACTTGCAAAGGTATACACAATAATACTCATTTAATATGTAATAATTTTAGACCACAAGTTTTCAGCGTCAATATATTCGGTGATTTTAAAAATAAACATATATTCATTTCATGAATACTGCCTCTAACACAAGATGAAAAATTACCATTTTCACTTAAAAGGATATAATTTCCAATATGATTATGCTTTGCAATAATATATAATAAAGTGTATGGTCAGATGTTAGATTTTGTTGGTATTTATTTATGTAAGCATGTCTTCTCTCTTGATCAATTGTATATTGCTTTGTCAAGAGCCAAAAATTTTAAATTTATTAAAATATTAAATAGATACATAAATAATGATGATGATGACCAATCTACATAAAATATTATTTATGATGAATTGATTAAAAAATCTTTTCTTAAAATTTTCCATTGTACATGAATACATTGGGTGTATTCTTGTTCTTGTTGGTTTTCTTAAAAATTATCTTACACTTTTCACATGTGGATTAAATATTATAGTTTCTTTAACCTTATATTTCTTTTGTTCAGGGTGTTGTCTTATGTTTCTATATTTATGTGTCTTGATTTGAGTTTCTAGACATGATAAAAAACTCAATATCAACAAAATTAACATGAACACAAAAGAATAAACTTGTAAAGTTCAGGTAATAGATAAAGACTGCATCAAAAATAACAAAAAGAAAATAAAAAATATTATATTGTAATATTAAAAGATGAAGAGGTATTTTCATAAAACTTACAAATAGATATTTAATTATACATGTTATCGTACAACTAAATAGTCGCATAGCATATTCTCATGATCCAAATCTATAGTGTATGATTTATTTTTGTGAAACTTTTATTTCTATTTGATTTGACCATTTTACCCCTCTCCATGATTGTTTCATGATGTTTTTGAGGTGTGAGAATAATTGGCACAATTTCTAATGCATACAATGTGTTTTGTGTGAGTTTGTGGATTTTAAAGGTCAAAAGGGCTTTATAGTTAACTTCTATTAACATTTACTATTTTATGCGACAATGGCAAAACGGACTATGCCACCAGATTGAAAACTTCGATTTTGGATTAGTAGTATGGTTGGTGTAATTTTATAATTTTTATATCTTATTTCGACTCTTGGTTTAAAAATTTGTGAGATTTGATCTCGAGGGTCAATTTTATAAAAACAACCTCTTTTTGAAAATTTGAATTGGTGCTTTGAGTCAATATTTGTTATGTGTGACTCATATAGAGGTCCTATATGATGTTATTGACCTTGTGTAAATATATATATATATATATGGTTGTCCTCTTTGTGGTGGAAAAGTTGGGGTTTAAGTGGTATAATGAAATATTTCTTTCATATATCATTCTAATGGTACATGGATTATATTGGATCATGGATGGTTGGCTTATTGAATGGATTCTAGCTCATGTTCTTTTGTATTGATTGAATTTGAAATTCTTATTTTTGTTTGGTTGTGAGCGTTACATCCTCATATCATATATACATTCATCAGGCATTGGTGCCAATGTAGAAATACTGGGTTTTTTTTGACATAAATATGACATCTTTAAAAATCTTCTGCCGAAAATCATGTACCAGGAGTTATGGATATTGGATTGGTTTTGATATTAGTTACTGGATTGTATATGGGTTTCTCACCCTCTGTTGGTCATACCTCGGGAGTAGTACTTGTTAGGTGTAGACAGAGGTTGTATGATTACCTCAGACATATCAAACTATCATCATCATCATTTCATTTCATACACTATGCACCCTTTGTGTTGAACTTTTATGTTTAGTCTGATGTCTATCTTTTGGTTCTTTTTTTGTATTAGTAATTGGTGTATGTGCTTATATTTAAAACTGTTAGTGGAGATAATGTGGGCTGCCATTTGAGATTTTTTTAGATTACAGGTGACGTTCCCCTAGTCTGTATTTTATATACCTTATTTTCTACGTTGCTCAGTAAACCTATGATACTGTTTGAGTACAAGTGGACCATACTCATCCCTATTATGCCCTTTTAGTACATATCTAGGTTTGAGTACGCCGCACGATAACTAATTTTTGTGAGGTGATTGGATACATTCAAGGTAGTGGTTGTTTTTTACTTTCAGCCATCTTATCTATTTTATGTCTTGTTTTATATTCAGAGATAGACTTGAATCACTTTTTGGATTATTATTTGTATTTTTTCAGACTTCAAGTTGTGTGTAGATTGTTCTAATACTGTGACACTAGGTTTTGGGATAGTTTGTGATATTTATTATTATTCAGAATTTTTCTATATGGGTGTATGGTTTGACTTCATTCTAGGAGTCTCGCATTGGGATTTTTGTTGTGATTCCTTTTACATATCAGTTAGGGTGATTGACTTACTTGTCAAGGCTTAGCAATGATAAGTGTCATTATGACCTTTAGTTTTTTTATTATGATATGCCATGAGTGTCACCCACACTACCCCCCAGTAGGAGAACCAACTTTTTGGTGAATTAAACCACACTTATTCAAGAATAAGACAACTAAATCACTATCCTTAAGAAAACCAACAATTCAATGGCTAAGACCCAAATTAACAAAGTGGAAAAATATGAAATCTAACAAATCCCCTAGAATCTGAAAGTTATTTTACCAAAACACTAATAATATCAACAAATGGGTTTAGCACAAAAACAACTGAATTGTACAAGTCTGAAATAATGGACCCAAAACTAAATGAAGAACTCATGGCAACCTAAAAGTTAAAACTAATGCTTGGATTTGAATACTATCTGAATCAGACGCAAGGTCTCAAACAGTTATTGGAATATGCTCTATTATCAATAAAAGAAAAAGAGATCGTATAGTATCAGTATACAAGAAAAGAATGGTGTACTGGTAGGGTTATCGGCCAACCTAAACTGAGAAATATGAGCACATAACCATAAATAAGTAAAACAAGATAATCCATGAACATGTAACCTTACTTCAAGTTCATAACACTTTAACCCTTTTCAACAACATTACGGAGATAAGTCAACATAAGTAACAAAATAACTCAAGTTAAGTCCCAAAAAAGAATATAAGTCAACAATTATGACCCAATAACTAGATGAATCATGTCTCAATTACCCAAGTAGACACATTGAATTATGTAATATCTTACATTTTACCAAGACCATGAAGGATCCATAAGAAACAACCATAAGGCATTATCATACGACCCAATTTAAATAAAGACAAAACCTTTAGAAAATAATCATATTAAACCAGTTCACCCAAGGAACCAATCATAGATATCACAACAGTCACAACCACAATGAAAATAGAAACAACTCTTGTAAATACCAACAAGCTTTCATGTAAGTTCATTGCATGTGATTAACACTAAGAATATCAAATAGCTATTTATTTCCTTAAATATGCATCTACAAGTAATATGAAGTAATAGTTATCATGCACACATAAAACAAATTAGGTTTTAAATATGCTAAATGATCGCCTGCCTTAGTCCAAGCCTGAAATGCTCTAACGAACTTAAGCCTTCTCTTTTCTTGCTACCTCGTCTTGATAATGGTCTAAAAGCATGAATATAACACATAATAAATTAAATGACATGCACATAACCTAATACCGAACCCCAAGGCCAATTTCCTGATCATTCCCTTAATTATAAGGTTTTTCCACCATAAATTACCCTTAAACCTACCAATTTCATGGTTATATAAGTGAATTATAGTCATTCAAGAGTAAATATAAACTTTAAAGTGATACTCAATGGTATTAAATTTAGTTTACCCTATTTTACTGAAAAATATGCTAGGTCATGTTAAATCCTCTCCAATACCCATAAATTAGTAATTCTAAGGTTAGGAATCAAAAAACTAGATAATGGAAATGATTAAGTTACCTTTATAAAGAACTTTGGTAGAAAATCGCCCAAAAATTACCTTAGATTTCCCCAAAATAAGTTTAGAAAAAATAAACCATTTTTGAGGTAATTTTTGCATTAAATAGGAATTATCACGCTATAATGGTATCGCTATAGTAGAATTGACTGGCTTTGAATACTAGAATAGAGGTATCACCACAGAAATTTTCCACTCGCTATAGTAGGAGTGGAGAGGGAAAAAGTTAGGTATTTCTCTGAGTTTTATTTCAACACAACCTCAAGCCACGACAACCTAGACTAACTTCTGTACATCAAGTTTAATATCAGGAGTTCTACTTACCCAAATTCACTTTTGAAAAATCCTACAAATTTCTTATGCTATACTTTATTATAGTTACGTAATCAATTCTTAAATTTCCCTAGACTATACCTTGCTAGAATCTCATCCAAGACTACCCTAGCCTAAAATTTTTAACTCCCTATTCAAGGAAAATCTTAACCCACACATTAGAATTAACCATAATGATGAAAAGGTTCATTAAAAAATATACCAATTTAACAATTGTTCATCCCCAAGTTATCAAACCAGAAAAAATAAGCCAAGTCCAGAAAAGGAAAAGTACATGTATTCTCAAACAAATGAGGGTAATTGTCTAACATGTACTTCGTAGTTTCTAAAGAATCTTTATTAACTAGATGATTCTTCCATTTTAACTTTATTTATTGAATCTCCTTTGTCCTTGTATCCTTAAACAAGTGAGCGTAATTGTCCCACATGTCCTCAATTTCTCTAGAAGCTTTATTAACTAGACAATGCTTCCATTGTAACCTTGACCGATTGAATATCCTTTGTCCTCAACTTTTAGACATCTTAATCTAGAATATCCATCATCTCTTCTTTGTAAGAAAAATCCTTATCCAACAATAATAAATCCCACTTGATAATATGATCCATATCCACATAAGATCTCTTAAGCATAGATATATAGAAAATCGAATGAATCCTCAACAATATTGGCAGTAATATTAACCTATACTTTATTGTACCACATCATTAAAACCACAAAAGGACCAATATACTGATGTCTAATCTTGTCGTTCTTACTAAACCACATGATTCCCTTCACAGAAGACCCCTTTAACAAAACTTGTTCATCCATTTTGAAATATAAATCCCCCACCTTTTAGTCTATATATGTTTTTACCTACTATGGGCTGCCAACATCTTGGTTTGCATAAACCTCACCTTTTTATGGGATTCTTTCACAAAATTAGTGCCCAAGGGCTTCACATCACCAACCTTAAACCATCCTATAGGCAATCTACACCTCCACCTATAGAGTACCTCAAATGGATCCATATTAATGCTAGAGTGGTAACTATTATTGTATGAAAACAAATACAATTGCAAAAACTTATCCTAATAACTAAAAAAGTCAATTAGAATTACCCTCAACATGTACTCAAGCACCTAAATCATCCTCTTTAGTTGTCCATCGGTATGAGGATGAAAGTTTGTGCTAAAAGTAAGCTAGGTGCTTAACTCCTCATATAGACAATCCTAAAATTTATATGTGTAATGCACAGAGCTATCTGAAATAATAGGAAATGGCACCCCATGTAGCCTCACTATCTCCTTGATGTAGATCTTGGCTAATTTCTTAGAGCTCTAGTCAACTCTAATTGAAAGGAAATAATCTAATTTTGTCAACCTATCCACTAAGACCCAAATTGAGTTATATTTCCCTAAGGTCTTTGAAAGACCTATCACGAAGTCCATAGCTATACCTTCCCACTTCTACTAAAAAATGGGCATCCTATGAAGTGAACCCATAAGATTTTAATGTTCATACTTCACTTGATGACAATTTTGTCATTTCTACACTTACTCCACTTATCTCTTTTCATATTGGTACATGATGTGTTATGGTTTCACAATACTTTTAATGCTTAAAACTTTGAAAATATGTAGTTCCACTCATGTGTTAACCTATGGCCTATAGGTACTACCTACGTGGCATAGGTGCCAGAACAAATGTCAAAGAGCTAAGTTTTAGAGGTTCAAAAGCTGAAATTTTGGCCCTTTACCAATAATGGGGCACATACGGACTATAGGTACCACCTATGGCCCATAGGTGCTAGAGTAAGTGCCAGAAGATAGAGTTTCAAAAGATCCTGTAGAATTTTAAAATCCTGACACATACATGGGGACATCTACAGCCCATAAGTAGCACTGTAAGTGGATAACAACTCTAGTTTTCCTCTTTTGTTTTGGAAAGGTTACCTAGGGTTTTCATGTAATTTATAAATATCCTTTTGATGTTTCTTAGTAAGCTTACACACTCATACTATTAACAAACATATTTTGAGTCCAAGATTGACTTTTGATCTTGGGATTATCTTGTTCTTGGTTTTCGGTTAATTTATTTATTTGATACTTTAACTTTTATCCATATAATATTGTAAGATAGATTCTGTGTTTCCTTATTGAATTACATTGATTGAATTGTAACAATGAGCGACTACATCCCTTATCTACGGTTATAGGAACCCTGGTGGATTAACAAAGTAGGAGAAGTTCAACATTGTTCCAACCAACATAGCATTGTCTATGACCACTGACCAGCTAAATAACTCCACGAATTACACCACAGGCTCTACTATCTCTCCCTCACATACCTCTAGTAGAACCCTTACCTCTTATAATAGAAATAAGAGTAGCTCTAAACACATGGTGGAGGAAGTCCTTGGACAAATAGACCATCTAATAACATAAATAGAAAAATCCATCGCCTGATCAATAGGGGGAGGTACATCTGGATCAACATAGACATCCAAAACTACTGAACCAAAAGGCCCACTATCAAAATTTTTTAAAGCTGCCTACATTGGTTGGCGTGACACCTATAAAACCTCTAGAATACCTACCTCGAGAAGTGTGACCTCTTAACTCTCTCATATGGTGCACCTTTTTAGATTCTCTTTGAGATGCTCAAAGAATACCCTTAACCATCTTAGCATGATCGACTATACTTTAAAAAGATGCTCCATACACTAGTATCTGAGTTGTAGCTAATAGAAGAGAAATATACAACCACTTTACAAACTTCTAAATCTTCTTAAATTTTGTTGCAATATTACCATCAGAATATCTAGACAAGGCATGAAAGTATGCCTCATACTCTATAATATTCATAGATCCTACCCCATGATAACAAACTCACCTCTCATATGATCCCTCAGATTATAAGGTATAAACCTTTCAAAAAAGGCCTCAACAAACTGATCCTAAGTCATCTCAGGAAATTAAGAGGTCTGTAACCAATAAATAACCTCCATAATCTCTAGCAGCATCCCCACAATTAACAAGTAGTATATGAATACCATGCGACTCAAGCAAACCCAGGTTATGTAACTTCTCACGACTATCAATTAAGAACTCATATGCATCCTCGCCTACAGCATTACTAACCATAAAGTACCAAAACAAGTAAATATCTTAAACAGTTTTTACCCTCAGAAGACATAATTGTACTCATAGTATGAGAAGACATAGTGAATACGGCAGGATAAGATCATACCTAAAGAGGAAACATAGATGAAAGATAAACTCCCAACATCAAAATACCATACTCAAATATAGGCAATGAAGGAGGAATAATAGTTGGAGTTTGTGGATTACCAAAAGATGAAGTGGACACTACTAGAGGATCCATAGTTGAGGCTATACGAACACCATAAGAAGGCTCTATAATAGGTCAATAAGTACCCTCTAAATAGGTCAATAAGAAAACTAATAACCCCTCCAAGATTGGGGTAAAAAAAACTCATTGGAATTGAGTAGGAACCATATCCCTAATATGCTCAACTCAATGCTTAAGGGAGAGTCCCAAAGCACTATTTCTGGATGGGGTATATCTGCATGCCCATCCACTACCTGGGGCCCATCTATGACTCATAACTCATCCTTTAGACTAGGCTCTATCCTAAGATCAAGGCTCATATCTCTACTCTCACGAGATCGAGTCATCACTATCTACACAACAAAGAGTGACTTATGAATTAGAATACAAGTATAAAGAAAATCCACATAATAAGGAGCTAAAATAAAAATCCACATAATAAGAAGCTAAATCAAGGAAATTTCCTAAACACATCATATAGACTCATAAACAGAGATACATACGTCTATGTATAAATTTATGAGACTCTATTAGACATCCCATTCTTATACCATTGAGACTAATAAATCTGGATCTAATACCAATTTATCATGTCCCAGAAACCAAGGGTCATGATGGCTCTTGTCGTAGAAAGCGTGGAGAAGTCAGCCTATCATCCAAACATTTATGATTAAAAGATAATACAAAAATCTAAGGCATGACTCCTAAATTAGAATTAAAAAATACACATATATAATAAGAATGAAAATACATAGTCAATGATACAAAACCAAATCCAAAACCCTGGTGTCACAGTGTAAGAACATAATTACTACAACTCGAGATAAAAATGCATAAGATATCAAAAATAGGAACAACTCTTTATCTGAATGCAATTAAAGACATAATTTAAATAATGAAAGATAGTAGTCAACTCAGGATACAATTAACTTCTACCTCAAAAAAATCAAAATGTCGCTTGAATAAACCTTCTTGAGGTGCTCTTAAACTTGGATTGCACTAAAAGGGCACAGTAAGGATGATAATGGTCCACTTTATTCAATAGGTATCATAGGCCGACTAAGCAAAGTGGAAAATAAAGCATACAAAATGCACCCCAAGGGCACATCAGCTGTAACAAGAAAATGTCCCAAATAATAATCCATAATGTCTTTACTAATAGTTGTATAATATTCACATATACCATAGAAATTATGATAAAGTAATACAAGTATACAGATGTTACACATACTAGTAAAAAGAAAAAAATACACATAAACAGGTATACATTAAGGGAGATAATGTAACGAGAGTAAAGGTATAATGTAAATACAAATGCAATAGGGATAATGATAATAATAATAATAATAATAATAATAATAATAATAATGTGATGCATGAGGTCATCTCACAACTGCCATATAAATCTACAGAGCTAAAGCTTCCTAACATAGGAACCATGAGGGGTTCGTCGATGATTCCTATTTAGTACCCATGTATATGGTACTCATACTATACTTATGAATCTTTCCCCTGATGTGGATTAAATTACTAGAAGCCAAAATTGATATGATTTCTACTTTCTAGTGCTGATACGAAGTAGGGTGAGCCTATTGTCGTATAAGGATTATCCTCCTTTATCTATTCCAGTTTAGTCTATAGTACTTGAGCCTTTTTGTATATATTGTGTATGTTTTAAATTCTATCTAGTACTCTATGTATCATTTAGTAGTGTCTCTTATATCATCTTTACTAGGTCTTGGGAGGAATTTAGCTAATTATTTTGTTTCTTTTCCTCTCTTGTTTTGATAGAATTTATAAGTTTCCTTTCTATTTTCAACTTAATATTATTATTATTATTATGATTATATATGGTCTTTTTTAGTTTTTGCCTATTAGCCAGTTACCTATCATTTTGGGTTATAGCTTGGCTTGCCTACTATTGGAATAAATTAGGCGCCATCATGACTTGGTAAATTGGGTCGTGAAATATTCATATTAAAAACTAGTTTTTACTGGAATATTGACCTGATTTGTACTTTAAAACACTAATCTGGAGCAGGTGAGCTTGCTATCGTCCGAGGTTGATCTTCTTCTATCAATTCTAGTTTAGTATTTTATACTCGAGACTAATTGTATATATTATTTATGTTTTGGATTCTGTCTAGTACTCTAGATATCTTTTAGTGTTGGCTCTAGTACCAACCTTACCAGGTTTTACAAGGGATTTAGTTGTATATTTTTATCCTTTTCCTTCTCTTGTTTTGAGATACTTTATATGTTTTCTTTCTATTTTCTGCTTTCTATTATTACTGTTATCATTATATGTAGTCTTCTCTAGGGAGATGATCGCCCTCTAGACCAACATTTCTGAAATAAAATTTTACAAAAATTTACCAACTCTCTTTGTCAATAGAAAAACATTCTTCAATAATAAATAAAAACTAAGAAAATAACCTAGGTTCCCAAGTATTTATAGTTTAGGGCTAATTATCGCAAATTAAGGGCCCAAAAATGACCCAATTGCAAGAAAAGGCCCAATAGATCCTGTTGGAGTAGATTTAGGGCTTTTGGTGTGCATTACAGGTGTACCCTTGGAACACTAGGGATTATTTTGACCTTCTCATGGTCTGCTTAAGTAGGTCCAAGGATGACCCAACATACCTTGGGATAATATCCCTTTCATAGGTCTATTTGTCCCTGGTTTGCATTCCCTCGACTCCTCCAATGACCATTGATCCAATGTAGGTGCAATCATCATCACATGAAACCCTTCAGATGGTAAGAAGATGTTTTAAGTACCTCTCTCATCATGAATAATTCTTGGATAATTTGAATCTCCCAGGCTTGGCTTCAAACAAAAAGCCTTAAGCTAATCCGAATTGTATCACCTATAGAACCCATGGCTCAATACCATAATTGTGGGACCGTTTAACATCCAAAATCAGATTATTTTTCAATATTTTAAGAGGCATATTCTGCTCTTTTCCCTACCTTTTAACCTCCTAAACTACAGCGTTTAAGCTATCATATGACTGAATATAAATTGTAATACTTGTAATCCCTCATTCACTATACAATACACGAAATTAATAAAAGAAACAAGAAATTTCCTCTTCACCAAAGAAAAAAATTAAGGTTCTTCATCTTCAAGCTCAAATCCCCTAAACATTAGTTCAATAATCAAAACTAATCAGATATGCGGGTACAAAATGAGGATCTCCTTTCATACTCATGTCCAAATTATATATTTTTTAATATTCATGAATTTTATGAATCCTATGAACTAGGGATTTTACCTAATTATGATTCCCCACTTAAAGTAAGTTTATCATGATATATTATTCATTCGTGAGGGTGTTTTAATGATTATTGATGATTTATTAGAGTTATATTATACCATTCACATTATTTTCATGTCCATGAATGATTTACATGATATTACTTAAGATTTCAAGCATATGATCATGATATATAAGATGTATCAATTTTCAATATTAATAAGCATTATTTATCATGATTTTATGGATTTTAGTATATATTAGTTTAATATGACATTGTTTCCCATGAATCCATTATATTTACAAATATGGAATTTTATGGCTTTTATGAAACTACGGGGTTGTCTGCAAACTCTGAAAAGTCCAATATCTATATTTCAGGTATGAATGCAAGGAAACATAAAAGACTGCTTGAGATAACAGGATTCAAAGTAGGTGAACTCCCTTTTAGGTACTTAGGATTACCACTGTCCAACAAGAAGTGGTCTAAACTAGATTGCCAACAGAGCAGCTACAAAAGCACTGCTAAACTAAAGGCTACCTCAAATAGACACCTTTCCTAGGTAGGCAGGATCTAAGTGGTGAAGTCGATTGTGTTTTCATTACAAAATTTTTGGAGTGCTACATTAATGTTCCCATAGAGTGTAGTGAAACTCGTAGAAGTAAAGTGAAGAAAGTTTCTATGGGGCGGCGCAGAAGACAAGAAGAAGGTTGCACTAGTTAAATGGTCTAATGTATATTGCTCAAAGGCACAAGTAGGACTCACTATCAAAAGTGGCAAGTCATGGAATGTGGCTGATATTGGGAAATTGATCTGGTGGATGTTTTTTAGAACGGAAATGCTATGGGTACAATGGGTTCACAACATCTATATGAAGGATAAAGCAGACTTTTGGACCCACAACCCCCTTCAGGATTATAGTTGGTGCTAGAAACAACTGAATAAGATCAAGCTGAGCATGAGATCATGGTAAATCATAGATAAATATCAACTTACCAAGTCAGGCGTGTATCCATATCCATGAGCTACCTTGCTCTCCAGAGACAACGACCTACTTGGAGAGGACATGAACTGGTATGGAGCCATGTTGTACTATATAAACACAGGGTCCTCTTATGTCTTTCAATGCAAGGGAAATTAATCACTAAGGAAAGAATAATAAGATTTGGGTGGCAGTGTGAGAACAATGCTTGTGTCCTCTATGATCAGATGCAACTGCAGCAAGTCACACATCTTTTTGCTACATGTGTCACAGTAAAGAGTATATAGGCTCAACTATCTTGATGGCTGAGAGTGAAATTACAAATCTAGGAGGTCTAAATTACCATCTTGATGATAAAAAAAAGAAGTAGAAGAAGTTTAAGAAAGAGATTATAGAGACTACGTATGGTGCCATGATATCGACTACGTATGGTGCCATGATATCTACTATATGGATAGCTAGGAATAGAAGAATTTTCAAGAACCATACCATTAGCATTGAGTTCTTAGTCAAAAGTGTTATATAATTTGTTAAGAAGAGAGTTACTATGTTACAGAGTACCAAGAATGCTAGGCAATATGGAGGATTTGTTGAGGAAATATATAAATAAAGGATGTGAGACTTAGCAGGTAAGGTAACCATCTTGGATGGTGGCATTGATATTGAGGTCTCTTTAGGTGTAAATGAATTTTGATGGTATGGTAGTATTTACATTTTTTTGCCAAAAACAATAAATTGATATTTAGTATTACGAACTTATATTATGAAATCCACCTTTTCCTTCCGATTGCTAAAATATGATTATTAGTTGCATTCTTTAGATATGGTGGGTTATGAACACCGATATCCAAGGATTTCATACTTGTATTTATAGATATTCAATCCTTTGGTTTTAATGATTTAGAATACTTTTAGGAAAAACACTTATTCTTCAGTTTCAGAACTTTAGTATTTTAAGATTAAGTATATCAACTTATATCCAATTAGGAGTAGTACTTAGCATCGAGCAGACGTAAGATTAAAGGAATACCCATAACATAGGCTGAGACCTTCAGTAGAAGTCCTTAAGTCCAAAAACTATAGAACTACCATGTGTTCTAGAGGGTTACTCGTCATACTAGGACTGGCACCTTAGTCTTTTTTTTTATATCAAATCAATAGCACTACATCAGATTATCATTTAAATTCGGACAAGGTATATTAGGCCCTTTTACACTGGGATCATACATCAAACTCTATGTTTAGATAACATGGTTATAGTTAGGCTAATAATATCTCCCACTGTTCAAATTTAGTTCCTTATAATTAATTTACTTAGTATAATATTCATCAGTTACATACATATTTACTTTGTCATTGTATCAGTTCACATCCCACAGTCTCAAACCCAATATTTGTACATTATTCTTAGTTTAGTTTTAATTACTATTATACTATTACTTTTTAGGCTATCACTAGATATAAGTATATATGTATTTTATATAGGGGCATTGTACCACAATTCAACTCCATGCATTCAGTTTGCACTCAAGTTCATCTCCTTAATTTTAGTTAGCACTCAATACAATTTTACAACAAATTCATCAATAAATTTAGATTAAATATTTATATTTATGCTTCTACAACTTTCCAATTTAAAGAAATATTCTAGCTCATGATTCAGATGTTTCACTATGCGTCACAACTTTTATGTGCAAACATATTTTAAATGCATATTTCAATAAATAGATTATGTCCTTAGTTTAAAAGTATGTTTAATATGTTTTCATGACTAGTGCATATAGCATATACTCAGTATATTCTGAAGTACTGATAGCATACCTCTTTTGGCTATAATTTTCATGTGATGTAGATTTAGGTGGTAACTATTAGGATCATATTCACGTAGATCAAAACCTCCAGCTAAGAGGTGATGAGTTCTCTTACTTTAAGGACTCAAATCAGTTCTGAATACATTATTTTATTTTCTATTCATATGTATTTGTTAGGGATAGATAAGGGTCATGTCTTGACAACCTACAGTCAATATTAGTAGAGGTTTCATAGATAGTTAGACAAAAATATTTTAATAAGTTTCTCTATTTTTAGAAGATAGATGTCATAATTAAAAATTGTCCAATAGTAAAGTATCAAACTAGTTAATTCCGTGATTATGTTCCTCTATGTCAGTTTAGCTCTTACATATATTTTGATCAGTTACTCATATGTCATGCAGTGCTATGGTTTAGCTTACAATCACTTGTGGTTCTATGTATTGTGTCACGACTAGGGGGTACTCTCGGGTCATGACAAAAATTGTATGAGAGCATAAGGTTCTACTTTTAAAGGGACTCTATGAAGTTGTGTCTAGTAGAGTCTTGTGAAATGGTATGAAGACATCTATACTTTTCATCAAGAGGTTATAAGGCATTTAGGAAAAGTTTTGCTTTTTCATATCTCAAATCCTAAAATAGAGAAGTTCTCTAAGAAATTTTACAGATTGAAGCATTCCTCTATTTCCACTAATTATGCTTTATCTTCAACTAATAAAAATAGTCAATCTAAAATTTATACTTTTAAAGTTTTCTCAAATAGTCCTAATAGACAGTTGTGAGATTGTATATAGGCTTGAGAGGATCCCGTCTGTGCTTTTTTAAGTTCAAAATTTTTAAAGAGTTTATTCTTGTACATGAAAATCATACGGTGAGCCAAAGTCAGATGTGCTCTCAGATCTTTTATAAATATCCTATTGTAGAATAACTAAGATTTAGGAGTATAAGCTTAAAATTGTAGTAGCAATAGAGTAGGGATAGTGTTTATCTAGGTTTAGTAGATAGAGTTATGTATCAATTTAGCTAGCACGGTGTTGTTAGATTTATGATATCCCTTTGAGGAAAGTTACCGATTAAGGGGACTAAAAATATGTCTATGCTTTATCAAGGATCAATCCTAGGTAGTGCCCAGAAAGGTAGCAAAAATTATTATGGTTGAGTATGTTCAAAAATATTTGAGTAAAGTATTTCATGATTCCTATCCTTTTGTAGTAAGTTAATATAGTGCATACAATGTTATAGGGATATCTATGTTAAGAGTTAGAACCTTAGGTTGGATTGTTGATAGTATAGAAAATAGAGTGGAGAATTTTGAATTCTAAAACAAAGAAGGTGTGCCTAGGCTACCATGACACTTTAGGAGATTCTAAGTTATTAATCTTTTAAGTTATAGTATGATGTCTACTGAGGCTAGAGAGATTTTGTAGTTGTATCTTAACATGGAAGTACTAACAACGGGTTTTACACTTTCAGATATAGTCTTTTAGGGGAGTTTAGGAATTATAAGAATATTTATACAACAACCACTAGAGTGAAGTGATTAAATATTAGTTAGGGTTTATTCAAAAGGTCCATGGATTTAGAATAATGGCTTAAATCTAAGAGGGAGATGATAGAACAGGATTCAAGTCAGGTTTTGTGATTCTACTAGTGAGTTCGAGAACAACACTAGGGGACGAAGATACCTGACTCATTATGATCTTATTATATTTTATAAACTTTAGTCATGACAATAATGATCATAAGTCATATTGATAGAACTCATACAAAAATCATGCCCATTTTCAATTCCTAGTATAAGCAGTAATAGTTCACTCAATAGTACGAATAATACTCCATGAACTTATGAAATCCAGTCCTATGTCATAAAACTCATAACTCACGTACTCATGTTTTATAGTATGCCCAGTTGTAGGTACTCTTTTTACATCTTCAATTACTAGTGAGATCATCTTACATCATGTATGCTCTCAAATTAGATCTCTTAAAGAAGGTTGTTCCTATTATACTTTACCCCTTAATACCTAGTTGAGTGTCAAAGTTATGAAAATCCTTAAGTCAAGATTTCTTAGTATTCCTCTTATTCTAGATAATTATTTGTAGTTCTTCAATGACCCTTCTTATGTTTTGATGGTGATGGGGATGAAAATTGAATAATAGGCTTAAATAACATATTGATACACATGTGGTTAGTAACTCTTTAATTAGAACTTAAGGTTGATTGTTTAAGGAGGCAAGAAAAAGTGCATCTTTGAGGGTGATTCCTCCAATGGAATTAAGAATATTGATTTTCATAGTTTAGACCAGTTTAGTTCTTTTGCTCATAAAGTTTTAAATTAAATAGAGTGAGATTGCTTAGCTAGACTAGACTTAGATTTAGTAGGCTTGAACAATGTACTTTATAAAAACTTAAAGTGAAACATTGTCTAGTAGTGAGATACCATGAACAAAGGTACGATCGTACTATGTCTTTGTCTATATGAAATAGCCCCAAAAGCCTAAAAATTTGCAATTAGACCTCCTAGCCATAAAAGCAACCCTCAATCATGGGAAAAAAACACTATTGTAGGAAGGGTCATAGTTTAAATGTTTGTCTTAGCTTGGACTAACAAATTATGAACAAAGGTATGATCGTGGAAGGATCATATAAGTCATACCATTGATCTTATGATGATGTCTAGAGAAGCATCAGTTCCATCCTCAAACCTACAAGCATCACCAACTATTATAGGTAGATCCCACGATTATAGGATGGTTCATTAGGCATATAACATAAAATTGTAGAGTAAGAGTGTCTATTGGTCTATCTTTTCCATTTTCTTATGAACTCAAATCAGTGGAACAAAATACTTAGAACATGTTGAAATATTAATTCATATATCTCACTCAGATCATGCCAAAATTCTTCCCTCCCAAATGGTATTAGAACATATGATAAGTATCGATTAAGGTAATAGATACTCCTTTCTCAGTGACTCTCAAGAATATCATGTCATTACAAATCACTTTGTAGTTATTCATATATGTTCATGATAGGGATTCCTCTATATGAGTTATATACTATTAGTATGAATCAGTTCTCATAGCCAACAATTCAATTTAAAGATCATACAAATAAGTTCCAATAGTTTTCCATCTTTCTTTTAAGTTGTACTCTCGTGAGTCATTATTTGTACCTTTTCCACATGATCTCTTTTGTGAATTTGTGTTATGTATAAATATCGTAAAGTCTTATTCCTTGACTAAACTCAATTCAAGGCAACCATTAACTCCTTATTACTTCTCTTAGTCTTATGTCGCTCTGTTGCTCATATATTTTTGTATATATTCATAAATTTAGTCTACTCCATGTTTTAGATGGAGAATTAGTTATATTATCAATATTCATGTCTCAAAGCTTAGTATTGGTATTGTATCACCTTCCTTATCCTTGTAGCTTAGTTGACCTTCATTCGAGTACAAATGACCCAAGGGGGAAATATTGTAACACCCCAAAAATTCAAGCAATGATTAGGACATTAATACAATCAAATATAGAAAGAAAAATAATGTTTTGATGGTATGAAAAGTTGTTTAGACATGTATTAAGTCCACAAGTAACTCCTAGCACATTGCCAAGTCAAAACCTCTCTTACCATTGATTTCTTAAGAAGAATTTTTCTATAGTAAACTTCAAACAATAATAACTACTAGATTATAAATTATTTTTTATATCATGAACAAAAAAATGATAGATATTTAAATCATATTTCTAACTCATAAAGTGACGCCTTAATCTGATAGTGGTGTAAAATATTAGGGCCATTTTACTGAAGCCCTATCTAGCAGTCAGATTTTCCGACCCAAACTATGGATAGGTACCCACAACCATGGTTAGATTATAAGATTATGGAATGGTCTCATCTGATTAACTTAAGAGACCTAGAACGGACCCATCGAACCCAAGATTCAACACCACGATTGTGGAAGGGTTCATTTGACTTTAAAAATTAGATTTTTCTGCAATATTTTTAGAGGGATATTTCGGACTTTACCATGTTTTAACCTCCTAATTTAAGTCATTTAAGCTATCCTAAGGCTGAATGTAAGGCCTAAACTACTCCTAATCCTTTACTCAGTTCACAACATATGAAATTACTCAAAGAAACATGCGATTTTCTCTTTTCAATAGCAAGAAATTAGGGTTCGTCATCTTTAATCTCAAATCTTCAAAACTTTAGTTGAAGAATCAAAAGTAATCAGGTATGTAGGTATTAAATGAGGATATCTTTCATCATTATTCCCAAATTATGCTTTTTATTATTTATGAAATTTATAAATCCCATGGCCTATGGGTTTTACCCAGTTATGAATCAAAGTTTAAATTTAGTTCATCATGATATATTTTTAATTCATGAGTATGTTTTAATGATTATTCATGATTTCTTAGGGATATAGATTTAGGAGTATTTATAAACCTAAGAGTCATTGTCTATTCACGTTTACCTTAGTTTTGAGGATTTCTTGATGTGCTTAATGAGATATTAAGGGTGTAATTATGTATTTATGTGTTGAAGTATAATTTAAGAGTTCTTAAGGTGTATTTGAAACAATCCAAGAGTCAAAATGATAAAATAAAGTATAGGCGAGAAATCTAGTGATGGTAACTTGAGCTACGGATGTTCTATTGTATTTTGATAAGCTCTATTGTATGGTGTGAACTAATTCTTGTTGTATGATATTGTAAGAGACAATTTCAGATATTATGGGAGCAAATTAAAGCCTAAAAATAATCCATGATAAGTGGTAAACAAAGAAAAGCTTAAGACAAGATAGGAGCAAAATGGGGGAGAATCCTCACCCTTGAGGAGGGTTCTTGCGTTGCACCCCCCAAATCATGGGACAGGAATTGTGTCACATACCCTAGGTTCAGAGAAGAATTCCGCACCCATGATATGTCTATAATCCTCACCCCTAGCCCATTAACAGTGCCCAACCGCACACACAAGTGTAGGTGATTTTATCAAGTAGTAATGTGGCCTAATTAAAGCCAAGTATCAATCCCATAGAGACTTGATTTAGAACAATTTAATTTTTAGTTCACAGTCTAGATTAATTTAGTGCAAAAGTAACCAAAAAGAGTTTGGAAAATGGTAAATTAAATATAATGTAACCAATGTGAAAATGAAATTCTTGGAACAATCAATGAAAGAAAACCCAGGGTTAAAGCACTTCAAACAATCATACTATGTTATTGAATTTCTTTCGTCAAATTGCTTATCTTGGTTGTTGATTCGTAGGGTTAATTGCATGATCATGATTTCCCAACCTATAATCTTTTACCTAATTTAGACATTACAACTACATCGTTGAGCGGGAATGTAATGACTCAATTAAGTTAATTAAAGCTATCATCCTACATTTTAATCAAGTAAGGCATCTAAGTACATCCCCATCCTAGATGCTAAGTTTAATTCTTTATTTTATATAAGAATAAAAACCCAAACTTTGTTTATTCTCATGTTCTATCTCCCTATTCCCTCTCCCGAGATCAAAAGGCCGATAATATATATATTTTATGGGTGATCAATCTAAAATATAATTGAAACAAGAATAAATAAACAACCAAATATGATAAATAAAATTAAACAAATTTAATCCAAAACAATAGTACTCATGTTCTTGGCTTTAACTCCGGAAAGAGAATTTTTAGCCGATAATATTCATACTCACTATCCAAATAATTGAATACATGACATGATAATTAAAGACTAAATAAAATTATTAAAACCTAAAAATTGAAGTGGCATCCACCGAAATTAATTGTCTCCATGTGTCCAGGTGTTTTCCCCCCCAAAAATTTCCCTTCAAGAATTGTCAAATATATATATGTCTTGACCAACTATAGTGCATATATACACTCTCTCCATTTCAGAATAAGTGAATTGTTGGGGTATATATTGGTATTTCAAAATAAGTGAATCATTGAATTTTTTTTCCAAATTTACCCTTAGGATTTGAAAACTAATTAACTTTTAAAAAGGTATTACAAGGTCAACTTTTTTCCTTTTTTTGGGTAAAAATGAAAAGTTGTGTTAAATTTATGTCTTTAATGCTTTTTCCTTAATCTTTGTGCCAAAATCCAACAATTTATTTATTATGAAACAGAGGGAGTATTATGCTATATTTATAATCCCAAAAGGAAGTGGAATTGAAAAAATTTCCTAGCTCCTTGAATTGTGTGCCACTCTTGAATTAAAATAGGCTAATGTCCTATATTGTGTCGGTGCATTTAATTTTATCGTGCAATGTGACCCTCACATCGCGAGTTATGAAAACAAGAATTTTAGGTCACAATCTGAGTACTGCAAACGAGAAGTAGAGGTCGCGCACAAGGAAATCGCGAGAGCTCATTGGAAATTGCATCCAAAATTTTGGTTAAGTATTGACTGTTCCTGCTTTTTTCAATGACTTTTATAGTGTTTTTCCAATGAATTTTTGGCCTTTAAATAAAAAATATATCACCATATTCATCTCAAAAAACCTCCTACAATATTACACACCACAAATTAGAGATCAAAACAATACAATATTCTCAACGACGAATCAAAACAAATGCTAAGATAAGGCAAATTCGCACAATCTTCAACTTGATCTTCCAACTCTTGACTTAATCAAATTGAATTTTGCACAACTTATAATAACATATTTAAATCATTTGGAACAAATTAAACACATTAAAACCCACCAAAACAAACTAGATAGATACCTAGCTCAAGCTTGTAAAACTAGTTTTCCAGATTGAACTCTAAATGACTCAATTAAGCACAAACTTGTTTGAAAAATACTTTGAACATTGTAAATATGCACCTGGATACTTAAATTATTATTTATATCAATATAAACACGTTAAGCACATGAATTTCTCTCAAAATAAGGCAAAATAATCTAGAATAATGATACTAAAGTGTATAAAACTACCTCAGATCATCACCCCACACTTAAATCCTTGTTCGTCCTCGAACAACTATTTACTCTAAGTATAAAAATCTGAGGTAACGCTAAACTTCTACTAAAATAAAGACACTCAAGCTAGTATTTCAAT
This sequence comes from Capsicum annuum, assembly GCF_002878395.1. NCBI lineage: Eukaryota > Viridiplantae > Streptophyta > Magnoliopsida > Solanales > Solanaceae > Capsicum > Capsicum annuum. Next base: position 104,818,896 of record NC_061115.1, on the reverse strand, counting down.
GAAAATACGGAATGCAAGTTTACAACACTAAGCATGGTATACATAATCAAAATCTCAAAAATCCTACTCCAAAACATCCTAGCCTTAAGAATTGACACACCAAAGTGGAAAACTCATGCTTATCATTCAATCAAGGACATCATATAAATCACGCACATTAATCAAATATGTTCCCTCACAATAAAAGAGTTACCCATAATCACTCACAATAATGCAATTTAAATTAAATGGGTACAAGAATCAAATTATGCACACTCTCACAAAGAATTCAAAAGTCACACACAATGAACCATAGGCTTTCCCTTAGTGTAATTCTCCACTAATAGCCTTAAGATGAATTAAGACTTTTCTGGATTGTAATGTAGGCTAAGGGACGGATAGGAACTTTTTAGAAATAGTGACTAACATCTCTAAGCGCTTGAATGCACAACATTATACATTGAGAACAAATCTCCAACAACCAAATTACACTTTTTACATCCAACCATGTCTTTTGTTTTTTCCCCATCTCTTTTAAGTATTTTCACAAACAATTGGTGGACACACAGTTCACTACCATATGATTCAATTTTTCTATAGTTTTTACAACCATTGCAATAGTTTTAGCAAAAATTACATCACTACCATCCACCACAACTTAATTATAAACACCAATAGCTATTACCTTAGGGTATCAATTTCACCTTTTTCTTCTTTAATTCCTCAACTCCTTACTAAATCAAGTTTTCATTAAAGCACTTAGGAGCTTTTTGGATCAAATTATGGTCTATCAATGAAGGGATTAGGCTACATATGATGCTACCAAAGAAAAAGCAAAAGGCTCAACGTGGTTTAACAAGGATTATGTACAAGGGTAGGATAATTAGAGGATAAAAATAAGGCTATCAAAGAAATGCATAAATCACCTCCTAAATCCACATTCTTTATTTTGCTTCACACACACACCAGGAAAGTTATAGACATCACATAGAACAAGGAATATACAAAATTCTCACACACGCATGGCACGTGCTTAATTTAATAGGATCAACATAGACTCCCAACCAAATAATAACACAAATTCCAATTTATGCCAACAAATACAAGACTCATAAAAATGAGCCTAAGAGTTTCAAAAGTAGCAATTCACAGCAATCAACATGATTTTACAAACAAATCCACTTGCATCATGCAATCAAAAATAGAACCAACTCAAATATCTTGCATAATTTTTTTTTAAATTGAGCCAAAATTTGAGAATTTATCCACCCCACACTTAACAATCTACTTTGTCCACAAAGTGCATTTAAAAGGTAGAAGATAGAAATACTCCCTTGGGCCTCTAGGCTTAGCTAGTAGCATTTTTACACGTAAATGATATCTATGGGACCCCACACTCAAGTCTCTTCCATGCTATTTAGCTGTAAGTTTATAGTATTCAGAGTTCCCATTAACTTGTAGCACAACCAAAAACAAAATTTACTTGAAATCAAAACTAAAAAATGAAAATAAAACCTATTTACCTTGGGTTGCCTCCCAAGAAGCACCTAATTTAGTGTCACAGCACGACCCATATCAACTCAACCATATTCCTTCACCCTTTTACTCCTTTTAGGAGCAATTTTTTGTTGATTTTTTATCTCTTGAGTTTGCACTCTCAAAGTCAACTTCTCTCTCAACTTCAATCTTTATCATGTTGGAAAATAGTGGTTTCATCTTAGACCGCTCAATTAGGTAATCCAAAGAGGTCTTTGGTGGCTTAAGAATCCTACAGTCATCCCTTTCAATCACATCGATCATGTATAAATCTTTATATCAAGAATTTTCAATGGGTTCTTTATAAACATTAAATACCACTTCTTCATTATCTACCCTCATCTTGTGTGTGCCTTCTCTAAGATCAATGAAGGCCCCTCCAGTTGCTTAGAATATATGCCCAAATATAATTGGTACCTATTCATCTGCCACGACATGAAGAATGAAAAAATCAGCAGGAATAACAAATTTACCAACCTTTATAAGGATATCCTCAATAATTCCTTCTGGATATGTTATGGATTTGCTTTTAAGCTGCATAAACACGGGTGTCGATCTAGGCTCTCCCAAGCTTAATATTCTAAACAATGATAGGGGAATCAAATTTATGCTTGCCCCTAAGTCATTCAGTGTATGGACTGCTTTACTCCCAGCTTCAATAGGGATAGCAAAATTCCACGCATCTTTAAATTTCTTGGGGTTTTTTTGTTTCATCACAGTGCTACACTCTCAGTGAGTATGATTGCTCCCACATCCTGCAATTTCACTTTCTTCGCTAACACATCCCATAAGTACTTTGCGTACTTGGGCATACTCCACAAAATATCTAACAAAGGTAAGTTGATGTGAAGCTCTCTAAATGTATCACAAAGCTTCTTGAACATAGAATTCTCCTTCGCTTTAATTTTCCTCTGAGGGAAGGGCAATGTCAGCATCTTCTTCTTCTCTTGTTCAACAACTATTTCTTTCAAGTACTCAGACTTTTGTGAATTTTTAGCAACATTTTCATTTACCTATTGGGTCACCATATAAGCGTATACCTCTTTTTTTGTCTTGGGAGGTTCTCCATGAAGCTCTTTACCACTTTATAATGTGATTTCCATAACCTATTTTTTATTTTTTGTATCTGCTGGCAAACCACCTTGTTGTCTTGTATTCAGTGCTTGTGATAACTGACCAACTTCCAACTCTAAACTTTATGTGGATGCTTGATTATTTTCAATTTGGTCTATTGGATTTTCATATCCACAAACAATTGTGCTTGACCAGCTAAGAGTTGTTTAAACATCTCTTCCATGTTGCTCGTTCACTGATTTGATTTGGTCTGTGGTTGTGGGGCGTTCTATGACTAATTTGGTGGCATAGTTTACCACTTCATTTTATAGGCATTACAATAATTTGTCCTTTGAGCATTACCTATATACATCATAGACTCGAGCTTTTAAAAACACATGGTTGCTGTATGACCATTATTTCTTCATACCTCACACCAACCTGCAGCTTGTTTGACTAAATTGATTATGGATGTAAGTTGGGTTGCTCCCAACTTCATGCTTCTGAATTATGTGTTGATCAAATTTTGTAAGTCAGAAACCTATAATGATAAGGCTATTAATTAGTTCACCTCCAATATGCCCGCAATTTTTTTCGTAGCACTTCTAGAATCTAAATGCCACTCTGGATTTCTTTGTGCTATATGGTTCAGTAATGTGTATAGCTCATTATAAGTCAACTCCAGTGCTTGACCACCTGCAACTAAATTTAACAAAATCTTCATATTTTGATCAAGAGCTTCTAAAAAAATATGAGCAAGTACCTCATTGGACTGTTGGTGATGTGGACAATCCCGAAGAAGAACCTTGAAACATTCCTAAGCATAATAGAGATTTTTATCAGGCTTTTATTTGACGCTCACTATCTCTCTACAAAGTCTCGCAGTCTTTCCTGATGGAAAGAATCTGATGAGAATTCTTTTGGCTAAGTCATCCCATGATGTGATTCAGTTGGCCGGCTCCACATTCAACCACCTTTTAGCTTCCCCCAAAGTTAATGGTGAAACAATGTCAGCCTCACATAATCTAAAATCACCCCAGTTGGAGTTAATATATCAGTAAGCTCAATAAAGGTCTGCAAGTGGCTTGTGGATCCTTTTATGAAGGCCCTACAAACTGTCCACTACTAATAAGAAGCTGCACCATGCTGTACTTTAACTCAAAATTTCCTCCAGTTGCCGGTCTTTGATTTGGGGAAGTCATGTTTTTTGGAAGTAGGACTGCCACTTCCCTAACTGTCCTTTGGGCTGCTTGTTCTTTAGCTATTGGAGCAGTATTATCTTGGTCTTCTTGGATTTGAGGAATTCTAGGGAGAAGGATTGCTTCTCTCCTGTGTGTGTAAAAGTCTGGCTTGGGTTCGGAGCTTGGTTCTACCAACTCCCATTCCCTTGCCAGCTAATCAACCTAAAACTTGTTTCCTGCATTAACAAAACCAAGACCAAGAATAAAAACAAATAATAAACCTAAAAGTAAAACAAAAATAAACAATTATCCAATAACAAGTCCAGAACAATGGCGCCAAAAACTTTATAGCACCCAAGTGCACACTCAAGTGCATGTGGTCTTATCAAGCAGTAAAGTGGCCTAATTAAATCCAAGTATCGATCCCATGAAGAATTGATTTAACAACAATTTTATATTTAGTTGACAGTCAAGATTAATTTAGTGGAAAAGTAACCAAAAGGAGTTTGGAAAATTGTACATTTAAAATAAAGTAACCAATGCAAAAATTTAATTCTTGGAACAATCAATGGAAGAAAACCTAAGGTTAAAGAACTTTGAACAATCATAGTATGTTATTGAATTTCATTCGTCGATCTACTTATCTTGGCTGTTAATTCGTAGGGTAAATCGCTTGATCATGGTTTCCCAACCTCTAATCTTTTACTTAATTTGGAAATTACAACTACATAGTTGAGAGGAGATGTAATAATCCAATTAAGTTAATTAAAGCTTTCATCCTACATTAGAATCAAATAAGTCATCTAACTACATCCCTGTCCTAGATGCTAAGTTTAATTATTTATTTTATAAAAGAACAAAAACCCAAACTTTATTTATTCCCATGTTCTATCTCCCTATTCCCTCTCCCGAGATCAAAAGGTCGATAATACATGTATTTTATGGGTGATAAATCCATAAAATAATTAAAACAAGAACAAAAAAAAACAACCAAATATTATAATCAAAATTAAACAAATTTAATCGAAAATAATCATACTCATGTTCTTTGCTTTAACCCCGGAAAGAGAATTTTTTACCGATAATATTCATTCTTCTCTTTAACCCTGGAAAGAGGATTTTTTACCGATAATATTCATACTCGCGACCCAAATAATTGAATATATAATATGATAATTAAAGACTAAATAAAAATATGAAAATCTAAAAATAGAAGTGGCAGCCACAGGAATTGATTATCTCCATGTCCAAGTGTTCTCCCCCAAAAATTGCCCTATAAAAGTTGTCCAATATATATATATGTGTGTGTGTGTTGACCAGCTGTAGTGTGTATATATATTATGCTATATTTCTAATTCCAAAAGGAAGTGGGATTGAAAAGATTCTCTAGCTCCTTGAACTGCGTGCCACTCTTGAATTAAAATAGGACAATGTCCTGTCTGTGTTGATGCATTTAATTTAACCGTGCAATGTGACCCTTGCTTTGCGAGTTTTGAAAACAAGAATTTTAGGTTGCGACGTGAATAATGCAAATTGTAAATGGAGTTCGGGATGCTATTAAATGGCGAAAGCTCATTGGGGATTGTGTCCAAACTTTTGCTAAGGTGTTGACTGTCCCACCTTTTTTCCATGCCTTTTTTATTGTATTTCCAAAGTATTTTTTGCCTTTAAATCAACAATATATCACCATATTCATCTCATAAAGCCTCGTACAATATTACACACCATAAATTAGAGATCAAAACAACATAATATTCTTAACGACGAATCAAAACAAGAGCTAAGATAAGACAAATTTTCACAATCTTCAACTTAATGTTCCGACTCTTGACTTGATCAAATTGAACTTTGAACATTACAAAAAATTTATTCAAATTATAATTATAAATTTAAATCATTAGGAACAAATTAAATACATTAGAATCCACCGAAACCAACTAGATACACACCTAGCTCAAGCTAGTAAAACTAATTTTTTAGGTTAAACTCTAAATGACTCAATTAAGCACAAACTTGTTTGGTAAACACTTTGAACATCTTAAATACGCACTTGGACACTTAAATTCTTATTTATATCGATATGAACACGTTAAGCACATAATTTTTTCTCAAAATAAGGTGAAATAAGCTAGAATAATGATATCGAAGTGTATAAAACCACCTCAGATCAGCTATGTTTTTGGCCTTGTGGTGCAACCCCTTCTTGGACGGCCAAAAGTTGATTTGTTTTACTTCTTTTAAGATAAGGGAAATGTTGTAAATGTTTATATTTTTTGTGGGGAAGACTATACACAACCTAAAACAATATAAAAGGAGCAATTTTTATTCATAATTACATCTGACTTTGTGAACAACACAAGATTGGAGAGTAGTGAAGGCAACAATGGGGCTCTACACTAGTTTTTTGCTTCTTTACTTTAGTTCTCAGGTAGTTTTTTACTTATGAATTCAATTATTGTGATTCTTTGTAAGAATATGAGTGGATAAAAACCCTTATACTAGCATTAAGGATACCACATGATTGTGTAATTATGTTTTTATTGTTTGTTTATATGGTTATCAAGTCATGTGATTGTTCTTGAATTTTTGTCCTAATATACTAAAGCATCATGAACTTTAGTAGAAATCTAAGTCATAAAACGGATTGAACATAGGAGTGGAGAGATGGAATGAATAATGTAGAAAGTGTGGATCATATCTTTAATTTTTAGATACTAATTTTCAAATAATGATTTGCAGTTAGGATAGGGATACACCTAAACGCCCCATTTGGATAATTAAATGGGAAGATGGCTTAATGCATTCCAACTAAAGACTAACATACCCACTCAGTGATGTATTGGAGAGATAGATATGGGTATATGAATTAATGGATGACCATTCCCAAGTTATATTATCAACCTTGTAGATTAACAATCATGATAATCACCAACACCAGCTAGAATTCATAGTTACGCATGAATGTGAAGTAAGTGTCTCAACCCTGGAATTCTTCATATATTACTTACAACCCAAGATTGATATCATTGTTATTTTGACTACTTAGCTTATAAAATGTAACCTAAAAAGTCTTGTTTGTAACTAATCACATTTTTTAAAAGTCAATATTAATAGTTGAATTGGATAGTTTGCGAATAACCAAGTCCCTGTGGGATTGATATTCATCTCACAAGAGTAACTTTACTTATTAGTTAACCACGTACACTTACATTTTCTCTTGGGAATAAAAAGTTCTTGGCACTATTTCTAGGGACTTAAAAATTAGACACTCTAATTTTTAGTTTTATTATTCTTTTTTATATGTTCTTACAACTTGGTCTTATCTACTAAACTTACAGGTACAACATTGAATATCTAGTAAGCTAGTAAGGAAAAGTGATCTTGTTGAACCATATCCCATATTTGAGTGATGCTTCTTCAAATTAAAAAGAGAAATAATATTTCTCTATCCCATTATACATGTTCAATAGGGAAAAGCCAATACGACAGTCTAGGGTAATGAATAACAAACCAACATGACAATGCATGAGTTGGTTCTATAGTAAGATGATGAGAAATAAGTGGTAGCCCATGAAGCTTGAAATTTAGGGAAGTCTGAGTACCCAAAAGGAAAGGTAGTTGAGCAAACACTAGAGTTACCACCATCATTCCCTCAGAATCTTCCAATGGATAAACAGGATACTTTTTTTATGAAGTTCTCTAATTTATTCATAGAACATCACATCAACATTCCATTATTAGCTATTTTTTTTTTTTGGAATGCTTAAGTACTCTAATGACATGACCCAAACTAGGGCCTAGTTGGGTCGAGCTCCTTAGGTCCGACTAGAGCTAGAAACTGCCCCCAAAACCCAACCATAACTGCCCTGCACCCTATGCTGGATGAATTACGAACATATAACTAGATAGAACAATCATAAATCAAATACATTATTTTAAGTTTATGAAACTATCAAACTGATGTCAGCCCAATACAAATACACATACTAATGCGAAGGCTCACACCAATACCAACACTGTCCATGCGTAAAGTGGTCACACAAAGCCTCTAACTGTAAATGATGAATATTCTATAGGGATATGCCACTGATCATAGCCAGAATCAATGTCCAAGAAATAACCAAAAGTATGAAAAGATATCTATTACATGAAATGGATTCTTTCAGAGTTTGGAAGCTTGATACTTTAATTCGACACAAATATTGTCCCTTAAACATTGAGCAAAATCAAAACCCATCACAATTAACTAATTAATTGGACTAACAATAAACGGCCACACATTATTTACCACCTAATCAAACATAACCCCAAGAGATAAGTTTAGCTCCACATGAAATTAAAAGAAAATAAATATACCTAAATTGACCTTGAATTAATACATCCTAAGTAAATTCAGTATAATAAAAAACATCAATTTCAATTGAAAGCCAAAATCTCTCTTAAAAAATACACCAACAACTGCTTTTAACTCACAATATTGTTCTCTATCTCTAAAAACATTAAAATTTGATGCTGAAAATATGAAGGGTTGAGACATTTTATATTTTAGGCCTAATCAATGTGAAACTATAAGTCAGCCCATAACCTAATCAGTCCCAATCACCTTCTTCAATCGCAGTAGCGACTCTATGATCATTTTTTTCTGTTCTGGTTATGACTTTGTGATCTTGAAGCAGTGGATCGCGATCACATTACTTCTATATAATGAGATATATTGTGATCATGATCATCAGAGTGTGATCGCATCATAAAAGGTCGTTTCTTGATGTCTGATTTAAGACTTTATATATTTTTTATCCCTTTCCTTCCATTCTAGCTTGGCCTTATTTTTTCCACCAGATTTCTCTGTAAGATCATAAACACTATAAATCAGTGCATGTCAAATATAGCTAGTCTCATATATTCAATTAACTTACCATAGTGTTCAAGAAATGAGATTCCAATGAGTGACAAATTTGCCACTCATCAACACCCCCATCTTAATGACTTTGGTTGTATTCAAGCAATACTACTTCACATTAATGAGACAACCTACCCTTGCTTCTCACACTATTCAATCAATGGCCACCATGATTTTGATCTTTATTAGCACTAACAATTAGTCAATAAGTATGAGAAGCTCTAAATATACAACCCCTTCAAATTCAATCACAACTTCAAGGATCCAAAGAAATTTCAATAATAATCTAGCAACAACATCCAATATTCAAGAAATGAATCTCTATCTATAGCAAATCAAATATGTTCCTTTACCTTGCTTTCAAAAGATGTAGACTTCACCTATCCATCCTATTCTACACGCTTCCTCACAAAAAAAAGTCCTAACACTGCAAATTTTCAACATGCAACAACGAATGAATTCTTAATCTCTTACACTCACAAAAAATTTTGGAATGAAAAAATATATCATGCCATACACTTGCCATTATTTTCAATTGTTACTAACTCAAAAACATTTGATTGGAGAACTGGAAGAATATATTCAAGCTTGTAGTGTAGGTTCGGGGAAAGGTAGTATAAGCATTTAGGATTAAAGTGACTACACCCTTCTTGAAATCCACATAACAATAAGAGCTCATACTTGGATCAATGGTAAATCCATTCATTTCTAGATCACATAACTGCCTACTTTTTCACTTTAGTTCACCCATCTTTTGAAAGGATTTTCTTATCATTTATTTCCTTTTTGACATTTTATTTTCTTCTTTCTTTTATAGATATCTTTCTTTTTTCTCTTTTATTGTCCATCATGGATCTATTTTTAGGTACTCATTTACAGGACCATGGTCTTGATCACCTCTTCCAAGTCCACTGCACTCCCAACATAGGCTTTTAGCCTTAAGTTGGTAATTTCATAATCAAGGAGGGTAGGGTTCAAAAAATGGATAACTTTCAAATGGTTTAAGGCTTGTAATCTAGTTGCCATAGAAAGGTTAAATGGCACAAAATAGGTGATGAGGGATATCATTCATACATGGATAGGCTTTTTTTGGCTAAAGTGGCTTTCAACAATTATAAAGGTGGTCTAAGATCATTTGACCAACCATGTATAATCAATATTAGCTTTTAAAGACCAATGGGTAATTTTCTAGATGACATAAGTAAGGACGAGAATCAACAAACTAGCGCTCACCGCACATGGATTGCAAACTATTCTATAAAGATTGATTACTTTCATACTAAAGAACAAAAAGAGTTATTTATCACACTACTACCAACTTTAAAATTGGAGTAAAAAAAAAGGCAAAACATTGTAATAAAATCATTTAATTCCATGCCCTTGATTCAATTTTATAATGGAAGGGGCTACTCATTATGTACTTCACCACACGAGATTAAATATCGATAGCACCAAGCAAGACACCATTTAGCATTTAGGCTCTAATGATTAAAAACTTATGTTTACTCAGACTTTACCATAGTTGCAATGTTAATTCTAATTTATAATTCCATGGGTACTTAGAATTCCCCTGCATCTATGACTACAACACCTCAACTCAATGATTTTTCGTTAAGAATGTTGTCAATCAATCATTCTATAATACCCAGAGACTCTAACCAATAGTGAAACCATGAATCAAGCTCATGAGAAATAAATTATAATGTTTTGGGTTGTTTTTTTTTATCAAGGATGGTGTGTATTAAGTCCTTAAAGATGTCCTAATGATTGGGTGAATCAAAATATTCCTTACTGATTGAATTTTTGGAATTCTTCAAATGAGCATATCTCTTATTATATTTAGAATTTTTGAGTTCATGACCTATCAACAGATAGACAATTGAATTATCTTTCCAACAATACCAATTTTGTGAAAATTTGATACTGAAGCAAAGAGTTATACACATTTTACTCCAGCATGTCAATCTGAAAAAAGGTGACAGTGTTTCTGATGGCCTGTCACATTTTTGACGACATTTCTGATGACATCATCAGCCTTAGGCAGAAAATCATAAAATTTGACCCTTTTGTGACGACATTTCATGATGGCCTATCACGAGTCTAACGGCATATCACGGATGTCGTTAGCTATTTTTTTAACAATTTAGAGATGTTTTTGCAAGGGTATTTTGGTCTTTTCTCATCTTTTAGAGGCCTCTATAAATATGAGAATCCCATACAAACCCTATTTCCATCATTTTCTCTTCCAATTCTCTTGAGATAATATATCTAGGGTTATATCAAGAACATAAATCTTCCAAGAATCATCCATAAATCTTTAAAATTTCTTCAAGAACCAAGTTCCTCATAGTGTGGACTTCAAGAATTATTTATTTCAAGTGTGAATAAAGTCTCAAGCACTAAATTTCATCCAATTTCAAAGATTAAGGTATGTGGTGTTTTGAACAAGAATACTTTTTTCGTTCTTGTGCCGAAAGATTTAATTTCTATTGAATTTCATAAATTTTGCAAAGTGGGTTTACACCCAAATTACTTTATCAAGGATTTATTAGCTTTGAGCTCTACAAGATTGACACATATGACTACTTCATTGTCTTTTTTGTTAAATTAAGAATTTATGTCGTGAGTTGTGTATTGTTATCATGAAATGATAATTTCTAAGTGATTTATGATAAGCATCATGATTTATGTTTTTCCATGAGAAGTTTGTCTATTGAATATATAATGATATTGAGCTTGATAGTCAAGAACGAGTTCTATGATATTTTCTGGAAGATTTGATACTTGATATGATTTGATAAGCAAGTGTACTTAATGATGAGAAAGATTATTTTTAGATTTAGTCGAGTTAGGAATCCACAAGTTGATTATGATTTACAAGTGAGATATATATTTATATTTTGGTCTTCATGATAAACCCTTAAGTTGATTAAGGTGAATTTCCTAACGCGTTCTAAGCTTAAATATGGGAGTAGTATTTAGCACCGATCGGGAAGTATGGGTTCAGCGCATCCTACTTCCCCAGAACTACGTGCCACCGTAGGATTAAGATTAAGGGCCAAAGTCCAAGACAGTTATCACTAAAGTTAAGGTTTTACTCCCATGGCAAGGATAGAACATATCTCCCTAATGTAGACAAGACTTTGGACTCCATGTAAGCTTACATGGTTTATGTTCTTGGTCATGTCCTTTTGGCTAACAAATGCCCCAGCATCCTTTATTGACCTCATGAATCGGGTGTTCAGAAAGTACCTGGATATGTTTGTTATTGTGTTCATAGGTAATATTCTTGTATACCCCCAAAGTGAGAACGACCATGATGATCATCTCCAAATAGTCTTTCAAACCCTTAGAGATCATCAACTATTTGCCAAATTTAGCAAGTGCGAATTTTGGCTAAGGTCAGTTGCTTTTCTGGGTCATATTGTTTTTTCTGAAGGTATTCGAGGACCCTCAAAAGATAGAAGCTGTGAAAAATTGTCCAAGACCTATTTCCCTATTTGATATTAGGAGTTTCTTGGGTCTAGTTGGCTACTACCGTCATTTTGTTGAGGGTTTCTCTTCCATTGCGCCTCCTTTGACTCGGTTTACCTAAAAGAAAATTAAATTCCTATAGTCTGACTCTAGCGAGAAGAGTTTTCAGGAGTTGAAGACTCAACTCACTTCATCCCTTGTGTTGACCCTTCCAAATAGTGTAGATGATTTTGTGGTGTACTGTGATGCTTTTAGAGTTGGGTTGGGTTGTGTGTTGATGCAGAAAGGTAAGGTTACAGCCTATGCCTCTAGACATTTGCAACAGTATAAGAAGAACTACCCGACCCATAACCTCGAGTTAGCTGCAGTGGTTTTTTCCTTGAAAATCTGGAGACATTATTTGTACGGTGTTCATGTTGATGTCTTTACGGATCATAAGAGTTTGTAGTATGTGTTTACTCTGAGAGAGTTTAATCTTCATCAGAGGCGATGGTTGGAATTATTAAAGTACTATGATATGAATGTGTTGTATCACCCGGGCAAGGCCAATATAGTGCTAGATGCCCTTAGCAGGTCATCCATAGGTAGTGTAGCATAGGTCGAGGAAGATAGGAAGGAGTTAGCTCGTGAGGTGCATCATTTGTCTAGATTGGAGTTAGATTTCTTAATTTAGCTAAGGGTATTGTTTGGGTCCAGAGTAGTTCTGAGTCTTCTCTAGTTTCAGAAGTAAAGGAGAAGCAAGATATGGATCCTACAATGACCAAAATTGAATTATGTTAACGACGAGTACGAGGCAAACCCATCACAAAGTCCATGTTAACTAAGGCAAACCCATCACAAAGTCCATGTTAACTTCCTCCCACTTCCAAGTGGGAATAGTAAACTCCTATATAGACCCACTAGGCTTATGATGCTCAATCTTCACCTATTGATATGTAGAGCACCTAGAAACAAACTCTGCAATGTCTCTCTTTATCCCACTCCACTAATAGACTTCCCACATGTCGTGGTACATCTTAGTGGCCCCTAGATGAATCGAGTAATGTGCACCATGCTCTTCTACAAGAATTCGATGTCTCATGTCAACCACATATGGCACACACAATCTACCCTTGCAATGGAACACACTATCTCCTTTTGGGAGAAAACCTCTACCTTTTAGTCTCTGACTGACTCTTTCAGCTTAACTAAACTAGGATCCCCGTCTTGCTTTTCTTTTACCTCGAAAAACAATGAATATTTCAAAATATTTTGCACCATACACTACTCTCAGTTGAATCAACCAAACTGAATACCCAACCTGGCAAACTATGAACATCCTTAACTAACTTCTTCTAACCATCCTCAATATGAGCAATACTACCCATGGATAATCTAATGAGAGCATCGCCACTACATTGGCCTTGCTCGGAAATATAGAACACTCTTGTCATATACTTTCAACAACTCTAACAACCTTCTCTGATGCAAGTTCAAGTGTTTTTGAGAAAATACATACTGCAAACTGTAATGGTCTATGAAAACATCAACATGTACCCCAGATAAATAGTGCCTCCAAATATGTAAGGCAAACACTACAGCTGCTAACTCAATATCATGAGTGGGATAATACTTTTTATGGGGCTTAAGTTGTCTAGAGGCATAGGCTATGACCTACCTCCTTGCATCAACACACACGCCAAACCAACTCTGAAAGCATCACAATAAATGACAAACCCGTCTGAATCGTCAGGCAAAGTCAGAACTGGGGCTGTAGTGAGTCGAGTCTTTAACTCCTGAAAACTCTTCTCACAAGAATCTGACCATTGGAATTTTAATTTATTCTGAGTTAGTATAGATATGGGGATGCAATAGATGAAAATCCTTCAACAAACCATCGATAATAGCCCGCCAAACCTATGAAATACCAGATGTCTGATGGAGAGATGGGTCTGGGCCAGTTTCTCACTGTTTTGGTCTTTTAAGAATCAACTCTAATGCTATCACCAAAAACTTTATGACTAAGTAAAGCTAATGACCTTAGCCAAAATTTGGATTTACTGAATTTGGCGAATAACTGATGAGCTCTAAGGGTATACAATACTATTCTGAGATGGTCTGCATGATTATGTTCACTGTGGGAGTGGACAAGAATGTCATCTATGAAGACTATGACTAACATATCCAAGTACTGCTTGAACAATCTGTTCATCAAGACTACGAAAGCTGCAGGGGAATCGGTAATACCAAATAAGATGACTAGGACTTCGAAGTGACCATACCAAGTTCTGAAAGTTGTTTTTGGAATGTCTCATTCTCTGATATGAGGTCTATCTTAGAGAAGTAACTAGCACCCTGAAGTTGGTCAAACAAGTCATTGATTCTAGGAAGTGGGTACTTATAATTTATGGTGACTTTATTGAATTGATGATAGTCAATGCATATTCTAAGAGAATCGCCTTTCTTACACATCAATAAAACTAGTGTGCCATATGGAAAAAATACTGGGTCGGATAAATCCCTTTTTTTAAGAGATCTTTCAAATGTTCATTCAATTCTTTGCTTATAGATAGAGCCATTCTATATGGAAAAATAAAAATGGTCTAAGTGTCTAGAAGAAGGTCTATTTCGAAGTCAATTACCCTTTCGGGAGGAATTCTGAAAAGATCTTCAGGAAACATATTTGGAAATTCACTTGCTACTGGAACTAACTTAAGATTAGGGATTTTTTCACTAGAGTCTTTAACTCGAACGAGATAATAGACACACCCCTTGGATATCATTTTCTCGCTCTAAGGTATGAAACAAGCTGACCCCTAAGTGCTGAAGTACTAACCCTTCATTCTAAGACAGGTTCATTTGGGAACTAAAAATGAACAACTCTATTTCTACAATCAACTGAAGCATTACATGAATAAAGCCAATCCATGCTAAGAATGACGTTAAAATATATCATCTCTAACTTTACTAAGTCTGCTGAAGTAACTTTCTGAGATACAATAACCAAACAGTTAATGTATACCCATTGGGATATGATATTTTTACCTACTAGGATAGAGACTGAGAAGGGCTCTGCTAAGATTTTAGGACTGACTCTGAAGTCAATAGCTTTATAAGGAGTTACAAAGGATAAAGAAACTTTTGGATCTAGTAATGAATAAACATGTAAATGGTAAACTTGTAACATACAAGTGACCACATTAGGAGAAATTTCCCGATCCTGTTGAGACTGAACTACATAGAGCCTATTTGGGCGTTGCCCTCTAGTGGCACTAAAAGTGGCACCCTACCAAGATGGGTGACTGTACTGAGCTGGGAGATGATTATGCTAACTTTTTCAATCCACCTGAGGACACTCTCTGAACATATGGCCTGGCTTGTCACATCCAAAATATACATCACTGCCAGCCTTATAGACACCCCAATGATTTTTTCCACACTTCTGACAAAGAGGATTTGTTTGGGCACTGGTAACACTACCCTGAGATTTAGAGCCTAGTGTCCTATCCTTATTACCATTTCTGAATAAGGTAATAGAGTAATGGCTAAGGATGGAGCTGGAACTGAATACTTAGGGTAGAACTGAGGATGATTACCACCTTCTGACTTAGGCTGACTGAAGTTGAAACTACCAGTTCTAGCCCTCTTGTTCTACATCTCCTTCTCCTTGGTATTCTTCTCTTCTATATGCTGATCATGGACCATCAAACTGGAAAGTCCATATCTATAATCAGTATTGCAGTCCTACACTCATTGACCACACCATCAGACATACCAGACATAAATTTACCCATCTTAGATCTGATAGTAGCTACCATATGAGAAGCATATCTGGCTAATTAAGTAAACTTGAGGGAATACTCTTTCACTGTCATGCTTCCCTGCTCAAGTTAATGAATTCTAAAACCTTGGATTCCCTCAACTCCAATAGGAAAAATGTATCTAGAAAGGTAATAGCAAACTCCTCCCATTCTATAGGCCCTGCATCTGCGGCCCTATCTTCCTTCCACTGCTTAAAAAATGATGCACTCTTAATAGCAGTTACCCCCATAATATTTGTTACCTTCTGCACCATGTCAAGCAATTCTAGTGGGTCCTCTTTAGACTTTGACCTTGACAATGAAGGAGGGTTCATTTAGGTGAAGTCCCAAATTCTAGATGTAGAAGTATTGGCTATTGGGATGGCCTAAACTATAACTGAACATTCATTCTGGGCATATATAGAATGAGATAGAGTGGTGAAAGCTTCTCTGAATTCTATGTGACAGACACGCTCGTCCTGGGGATCTACTTGAACGGGCGGAGATGCTGGCTGGTTTCCAGTTCTTCTTTTGTTAGTCTTTTTGGGAGGCATATTCTGTGAATAGAAAGGAAACTTTGATTAGGCAGAGAGTTTAACTTGAGTTTATTCTCACTCGCACGACATGAATACAGAAAGAAGAAAATTTTTTTCCTAAAAGCACCTCATAGCCCCTTTCCCATAAGTATCACGCACTATACACCCATACGCAAGACTCTACATGACGTGGCTTTCAGACTCCCTAGGACTCTTTAGAAAATTAAGCTCTAATAATAAATTTGTAATGCCCCAAGTCTGCACCCTGGACATCATATGTTTCTTACAACCCCAAAGGATCACAAACTAACCCATGGCTGGTGCTTGCTGTGAGTACTGAATAGTAATACTGAAAACATATATGAAAGTATAACTAAAAATGACATAAGGTTCTCAAAATACTAAAATAATAAGTGAATATACAGATAATAACATCTAAAAAATTAAAAACTTACTGTGTTTTTTTGAAAGCCTCTAATTGTCTGAATATGAAGTTAATGGGACAAGTTCCCAAGTAACACCAACTACTGAACTTACTGAAATACTAAAATAAAAAGATATCTTCGCTAGATGAGGACTCACTACTATAACTGCTGTTGATAGCCTGAGCTTCTTAGTACGGTCAGGAATCCAAACATCTGAACCTATAATATGAAACATCATAGCACAAAGAAAGACTATGTGTCAGTACATGGAATGTACTAGAATGCTAAGTGAGGTAGGCTGATATATATGGTTTCATATGCATGCGATGATAACTGATTGAATGAACATCATAAAGTAACTGGATCAGAGTACATGCAAGACTGTAACAACTGAACATACTGAATATGTAATACTGCACATATAATATCTATTTGAATTATACTAAAACTAAAGTACTAAGCTCTGATAACTGAATACTGATAACTGAAAGTTTAGACTAATATTGAAGTACTGATTCCTGATAGCTAAGTAACTGATAACTTATAACCATGGTTTTGCAAAACTATTTGAGTTATTTGTTGAATACTAAGATAGAAACTGTAACTATGGAAGTGTTCATCTAACTAACATACCCCTATTATAAACTTAGTTGGGGTCCAACCTATGACTCTAGTTGGAAGGGTGTTCGCACCTTGCCAAGGGATACTAAAATTGCTAGGTCAACCCTAATCTGGCAGGAAGACTTATGAAATATATATATATATGGTTGCATCAACCCTAGTCTAGCAGACGGATGTCTTACCCTGTATTGGGTACATAGTTCTGTAATACAAGAACTGCTACTAAGGGTCAAACCCTTTGTTGACAGGAAAACCCCCATCCCTGGGTTCGTTCGGTGCTGAATCCTACTCCCAACTGAATAGACACAGATCACTAGATTGTACTAAGCCTGACTGAACTAACACTAATTGTGATAACTGACTAAACTAGACAAATTTCACTTACTTTTGAAACTGACTGAGTATCACTGCTTATGACATTACTAAGACTATTCTGCAGCTACTGTAATTCTAGGTAAATAGTTAGATTGTAGGGTATTGAATTCCCCCATGAATCAATAGCATCAATAGAAAAGCATGGCAATATCTTGAAGGCATTACATTAGTTACTTGTCCACCACACATTCATTTAGACATTTTGTCAAACACTTAAGAGGTATGAACTTATTCATGAATGGGACCATATTGTATCATGTCATGAATTCACTACTCAATTTACATAGGCATTCGATCATACACTTGGGGAGGATGATTAATGCACATGGAATTCATCAAGAGATAAACATCATGGCTACAACACTCAACTTGAAAATTCAAGGATTTAACATAAGCATCACATGATTCTAAATACTTGCTAATTAATTCACTTAAAACTTGTATGAAACTTTATTTGAAAACCATACAGCAATACATACATGATCACAAACCAATTCAAATATATAAATCATGAAATCAATAAACTTGTAGTTTTAAAATGGGTCCTTGAACAACAAAGGTGGAAGGAAACCTAAGGATAAACACCTAACATACCTTGATCATTAATTTTGTAAAGATTGTAGTGAGTTTTTGAGACTTGATCTTGAATTTGATAAACTAGGGATTGTTCTTGAGAGGATTTTGAGAATACTGAGTGTATTTAGCCTCTTAGGATATTAAATCTTATGTTTTAGCTGATTGGATGAGGGGAAAAGTACCTAAATGTCCTTGGAAACTCAGAATTTAATGTACAAAATTTGCCCAGCAATACGATTGGCGACGTGCCATATCGATGGTATTGACGCGATCACCGACTTATCACAGCATCGATGGGTGCTATGAGGTAGCCAATGCAACTCATCAAGATCACATTGGCTTGCTATTTTGCCCAACCAAACATGATCCAAACAGAATCTGAAAATTCCAAAACTCACCTAATATGACCTACTCACATCCCTAATCATGAATCAACTTGAAAATCGACATTTTAAGGTTGGATGGATCAAAAATAATATCATCTAATTTTGAAGGATAAAAATACTTCTCAGCCTTAACACTTAGCTAATTTTTTCTAAGTTTGGAACATCTTTTGGCATGCTGTAAAGGACTAAAATGACTAGGATTTTATGGGGTCTTATAGTTTTATAACCCTTGTATAAGAAGTAGTAGCTTCTTTTCTTCTTGTAGCAGAGATATGTTGATGATTCTTTATGTCTCCATTGATGGCTCGGTATCTATTAACTCCATTATCTATTTTGATAGATGAGATTCTTTCTGTGAGAGAACCTAATGATCTATATGTCAAATAGATATTTTCTCCTAAGAGTTGGGTCTTCTAGATGATCTATCATGTCAAATAAGGCCTCTTTCTCTTTATTATTATTGGTGATAACATTTTTAGAATTACTATCACGAGTGGAATTGCACTGCTACAATTACAATGAACTATTAATTCACTACAATCTGAATTGTATACAACATTAAGTTGATTATATCACTAAGACTTTCTTCAAAAGAAGAACTATTTTCACTTTTATCAAGAATTGAATATAATTTATGTTTACTCTCGGTTCCTAATTGTAATATATTTATCCTGTCTTACTTTTTATTTGGGACTCAATAATCTTTAGCCCTATGTCCAGTTTTTCCGTAGTTCCAACATATTTCTGTAAGACCCCGTAAAGTCCTAGTCTATCTTAGTCCTATATATCTCAAACTGTGTTATCAACTCCTCAAATATAGGCACATTAGCTTACTTGCATAGCTCAATGATCAAACACATGAATGGTAATACGCTTGCCACTTTGTGTGCCCTTACGAACATTTCATTAGTAATGATTCGGCCAAAATTGTTCTTCAACCCAGCAAACAAACTAGCCACCAGTACAACCCTGTGACTATCCAAATTAGCATCACCTCCTATTGGCATTAGACTTAACCGAACAATGGCCCACCAGAACTTACCTCTGAAGCTAAGAGATGACTTAGAAATGTGCTCACTAGGGTTGGTTTCCCAGGCAGGGTTTCCATCATCAGTTAGTAGTCTAGACATCCAGGCCATTTAGTCAATGCTGAAGTCAGACAATACTCAAGATTAGGAACCATAGCTGGTGCCTCATAGTCAAGCCCAAATAACATCGTATTGATTTTTTGAGCTGATATATCAATGTTAATTCCTCTCACCGATACTGATTCCCTATTTGGAAATTCTAAGATCTTCTGCCTTAGAGATAAGCTTTCTCTATCAGTGTCAAATATTTGGCGAAAAACTTTCTCACCAAATTTGGTTGATAAGAACCAAACGGATTGCTCATCTAGGCCAATTCATACTCATCAAACCACCGTTCCAGTTCTGGATATTCATTCAAATCACTCACCATTATTTAGTACTCTTCGAATATTGGCCTTTTGATTGGCCTACTCGCTGTCGATTCTAATCCATCAAGGAACTTGTCCTTTGATCCCTCAATCTGCTACCTAAGTGCCTCCCTCATTGAGGGTCTTTTCTCTTAACCACAGTTTTCTCCTCCATTTCTATCTCAACATGACCAGTTTCTGCCTCAACGAGGTTAGGGTTAGATGTTTTGACCTCTTCCTCATCTAGGCTCAAACTAGTACTATTGGTCCTACTCTTACTCTCCTCTTTAGACTGGAAATATAGGGATTTCTCTATCTTATTGTCGAGTATGAAGGCAGGTTCCTCCTTACTCCTAGCTGTCTCACCTCTTCCTCATGCTCTACCACCACCTCTTGACAATGAAAGTTTGTGTGCCATAATGAATGAAAAATGAACAACAAATCAGTTTGCAATTCAAAATAGAATGAAAATAGTAAAAATCTGGCTTGATGATAGGTCTAACGGTCAATCGAGATAGCGATAGTCGATCGAACTCACCGTTAGGCCTTAACTAATGTGCCATGTTTTATAGAATCTTGCGATGGTTGACCTGATGATCCGTAAGGTTACTGATTGTCCATCAAAGTGACCGTCATAGCCCTTTTTTAGTTCTAGACTTCACTTCAATATTTTGTTAAACACCTAGTGTGCATTCCCACTTATTAAATCAATAATGGCATGATTTTAGTGTTTAAGCACAACTTTACTCTCTTTTAATACATGGGTTACTCAGATTTCACCCAGAACAATGCACTCCAAGTTTTGACTTTAAGATTACAATTAGAACAAAGCAGAAAGAACAAGATGGAATTTTCTTTAGTAAACAACAACTTACTCGCTCTATAATTAGCAATTCAAAGCAGATGAATAAGGTTATGATCATACCTTGATTGTGCATTAACTTCACTCTACTCACTTGGAACTTCAGAAAATAGAAAAAATTTAAGGCCTTTGTCAGTGATTGATAACTTTTGTTGTGATGAGAAGAAGAGGGGTAAGGTGTTGTTTAAATAGGAGAAAAAAATAAGAGGAAGAATCTCAGTGTGGAATAACTGACCCTAGATACTTTGAATACAAAGAAAGTTGAACAGGTTTAGGATTTGAAAAGGTAGCAACATAAGTAACCGCCTCTTTTGATCGGTTTAAAAATATTTGGGTTGGATACAGATAATTTAAATAGTCTTTAAAATCAACCCGACCCAGCCCGTTATTAGCGTTAAGTTGATGGTCTACTTGACGGTCCATCGAGTGTCCTACGGTTCGCCAAGTTAACTATCGTAGCTTACCAGAAACTCATCAATCTTGCTTTACTACAACGGTTGGCCCGATGGTCCGTCAATGATGTAATGGTCCGTTGACCTTCCCTCAATTTGTTCCAGTGACCTGGAATTTCATTGTTTGGTTGGTGGAGGGGGTGACAGTCCGTCGGACCAGCGACGATCCACCAACTCAATCGTCAAGCCTTATCTAAAATTTTATTTTTTGATTATGTTTTTGACGGTCCTAGTGATGGTCTGTCAGTCCTCCCAACACCTCCTTATCAACTGTAAAACTCCTATCCTTCTTCATTCTCTGTTTTGTACACTTCACAAACACATCAAATTGCACATAAACAAAAAATAAATATGAACTATGATTACAACAACACTTTATGGTTTGCCTCATACTAGTGCCTAATTTAATGTCGCGACATGACTTAGTTATATTGATTACTCAGACTTCATCGAGATAGATAGAAGCTATGTACTTTATCGATTCCATTGGATCGACATAAAGCTTTACTCATTGCCCATTAACCTTGAAGACACTTTTGTCCTTATTTTTAAGTTCAACTACTCTAGATGAGTGGACTTGGTTAAATTTGAAGGGCCCAGACCATTTTGATTTAAGTTTATCTGGAAACAGCTTCAATCTAGAGTTGAAGAAGAGTACCCGATAACCTTTCTGAAAGTCTCTCTTTGCAATCCTCTAGTCATTGTACCTCTTCATATTCTCCTTGTATAGGTCTGCTCTTTCATATGTTCTAAGATAGAACTCATCCTTCTCTTTCAGCTAGCCTAATCTCAACTCTGTAGCCTCATTTCAATTCAAGTTCAGCCTCATAAGCGCCCACAACGCCTTATGCTCTAATTCAATTGGCAAGTGAAATACCTTACCATAAACCAATTGGTATGGTGAAATGATGATAGGTGTCTTGGAAGCTGTTCTATATGCCCACAAGGCATCATCGAGCTTCCTAGACCAATTTTGTCTGCTTGCATTCACCGTTTTACCAAGAATGGCTTTGATCTCTCTTTTTAAAATCTCCACTTGCCTACTAGTTTGTGGGTGGTATGGAGTTTCCACCTTATACTGCTTAACACCATACTTTGTCAAGGTAGCCCTAAATACTCGGCTGCAAAAATGTGATCCACCATCGCTTATTATGGTGCGTAGCACCCCAAAATGAGAGAATATGTTCCTTTTGAGGAACGCAAAAACTCTTTTTCCTTCATTATCAGTCAAATCAATTGCCTCAACTAATTTAGATACATAATCAATGGAGACTAGAATGTATTTCATCCCATATAAGCTCACGAAGGATCCCATGAAGTCGAAGCCCCAGACGTCAAATAACTCCATTTCCATCATTTTTATCAAAGGCATCTTATGGTGCTTTGAGATTGACCCTTGTGTCTGGCATTGGTCATATCTCCGCACGAACTCATAAGCATCTTTGAATAATGTTGGCCAATAGTAGCCACTCCACAACACTTTCCTAGCGGTGCGGTCACCTTCATGGTGAGCCCCACCGAAAAAGCATGACAAGCTTCCAAAATATTCAGTATGTCCACATCTGGGATATACTTTCTTATAATATTATTTGCAGAACGCCGTAACAAATACAGCTGATCCCAGAAGAAGTATGTAAAATCATAGAGAAACTTCTTTATTTGGTAAAAAGAAAGACTCTTCGGGATAACCTCGCTCACCACATAGTTTGCAAAGTCCGCGTACCAAGGTACTCTTTGTAACACAACAGCCATGATTTTCTCATTTTGAAATGCATCATCAATTTCTAGCTCATCCTTGTATGCTTGACATCCCTCAATTCTAGATAAGTGGTCCACAACTTAATTCTCGCATCCCTTCCAATCTTTGACTTCAGAGTCAAATTCTTGAAGTAGCCGCACCCATCTAATTGACCTTGGTTTCATATCCTTCATTTCCATCAAATATCTCAAGGAAGCGTGATCTGTGTGGATCACCACCTTGATGCCCAAAAAGTAAGCCCGAAACTTCTCAAAAGCATAGACCACTGCAAGAAGTTCCTGCTTAGTAACGGTGTAATTATTTTAAGCCCCATTTAATAATTTTCTTGCATAATAAATGAGATGAAACAACTTATTTCTCTTTTTTCCAAGTACAGCACCAAGCGTTATTCCTCTTGCATCGCACATAATTTCAAACAGCTTTGACCAATTTGGAGCCATAATAATTGGGGCATCAACTAATTTCTCTTTAAGGCATTCAAATGCCTACAAGTAATCATCATCAAATATGAACTTGGCCCCCTTCTCCAACAGCTTGCAAAGTGGGTTTACAATTTTTGAGACCAAGGAAACTATGCACTCCTTTTACTAAAATGGGATATGGTAGCTTCTCAATAACCTTAACTTTAGCCCGATCGACCTCAATTTCTTTGTCTGAAATTTTGTGAACAAGGATAATGCCCTACTTTATCGTGAAGTATTATTCCTCCCAACTAAGCATAAGATTAAATTCCTCGCACCGCTGGAAAGCTCTACTTAGATTCACCAAACAAAGATTAAAAGAATCACCTACCACTAAGAAGTCATCCATAAACACCTCCAAGGTGTCTTCAACCATATTGGAAAAGATAGACATCATGCATCATTGAAAGGTAGCGGGTGCATTACACAAACCAAACGACATTTGCTTTAATGAAAAATTACCATACGAGCAAGTAAACGTCGTCTTTTCCTGATCTTCTAGGGCTATAGAAATTTGGTGATAAACCAAATACCCATCTAGGAAACAATACCAACCTCTTCCTACCAACTGATCAAGCATCTAGCCCATAAAAGGCATTAGGAAGTGGTCCTTTAAAGTCCACAAATTAAGCTTATGATAGTCCATATAAAACCTCCACTAAGTCACAGGTCTGAGTAAAATCAACTCATTTTTCTCGTTCTCCATAACAGTCATGCCCCCTTTCTTAGGTATACATTAGACAGGGCTTACCCACTTTTTATTGGAAATAGGATATACAACTCCTACATCAAGATATTTTATGATCTCCTTCTTAAAAACCTCTTGTATAGGTGGATTAAGACGACATTGGTGCTCAATGGTCGGAGTTCAGTCTTTCTCAAGCTCAATTTTGTGAGTGCAAATACCTTGAGGAATGCAAATAATATCCATAATAGTCCAGCCTATCACCATTTTATACCTCCGGAGTACTGAGACAAGTTCCTCCACTTGCTGCTCACCCAGATCTGCAGCAATAATCACAGGTAAAGTGTTTTCACTGCCTAGAAACACATACCGTAGATGGCCTGGCAATTCTTATAACTCCAACACTGGTGGCTCTTCAATAGATGGCTTAGCAGGTGGTGTTGGGCAATTTTTAAGATCTAGATCCAGCTTTTTGGGAGAATAAGAATACAATCCCATTCTATTCAAGGCACAAACAGTCTCCTTAAACTCTTCAATGCCTTCACTATCAAAATTCATCAAGACTGCAGCCAAAGGATCAACAACAAATTTCTCCTCTATTGACACTTCTTGATCATCCTCATAATAAACATCCACAATAGAGAACACACTCATTTCCTTGTGCTACTTTATAGATTGACACACATCAAACCAAACTACTTCATCACTAAGCTTGAACAATATCTCATTAGCTCGCAAATCAATAAGTATGCTTTCAGTTGCAAGGAAAGGTCGACCCAAGATTATGGGCACCTTAAAATCCACCTCACAATCCAAAATGAAAAAAATCTATAGGAAAGTAGATAAAGATCTTTGTCATATTGCTAGATAAATCCCGTCGAGGTAGGTCACTCCATCTAATAAAGTGACTCCATCTTCAGCAACCCGACTATGCCTTACATGTGCTCTACAGGCTGCACATAATCTTTTTTCCCAATGAGCCTATTTTTTTATTTGACTATAAAGCTGGCCACCTTCATTAACACATCATACAATATACCCACTGGCCGTTTTAACGACCTGTCTGGCATTACTAGTCGCATGTTTGTGGGTGTAAGATCTCCCAAACCCAACTTCTTATAAATAACAAGTGGTACCAGGTTAATGCTTGCTCCCTGATCACATAAAGATTTAGCAAAATCAAGAGACCCAATAGGACAAGAAATGGTAAATACTCTTGGATTTTCTTTCTTTTGCACCAGATACCTTGGTTAAATAACACCATAATGGTGAAAATTGTCCATCGGTTAGTACATCACTGCTCTCTTCTTCATCACCAGGTCTTTCATAAACTTAGCATACCCAGACATCTACTCTAATGCCTCTACTAAAGGCATATTAACCGTCAGCTGCTTCAGTATTGCCATGTATTTTCCAAACCTTATATCATTATCTTTCTTCTTCAATCTATAAGGAAAGGGCAACGGTGGTTTTGGAAGAGTAGTAACTAGTTCCTCCTTCTTTTTTCTTGAACTTCCTCTAACTCATCAACCTACTGATGGTAAGATGTACTCGTATTACCATCCAGATTCTTAGACTTTACTGGATGGGTTTTATCAGCTTTTAGCTTTTCTTTAATCATATCCTCATTTAAAACTTTGCCCACAGAAGGGCCTGGTAATACCTTACCACTTTGAGTGGTAGATTCTATTTAAGAGCTATCGTTCTAAGGATTCTGTATTATATCGCTAAGCAAGGTGCAACTCTTCTTTTGATTAAATACTGCTGAGAGTTGGCTCATCTACTGCTCCAACTGCTTAATAGAAGTTGAGTGCAAATTTACCAACTGGCTCATGGAAGATGAGTCACTCTTCATTGTCGTCACCCCAATATTGGTAGCCTCAACTCCCTTTAATATTTTCTCTATTATATCCTTGATGGATATCTTACCTAAACTAGTAGCTGCATTATCCCAGTTTTTAGTAGGTATATACAGTCCACTCCTATTATTTTTGTTCTTCCAACTCTCTTGGTCCCTATCTTTGTAACTAGCCTTGTCATAATAGTTCTGACATTGATTCCCTTGGCTATTGCCTCAAAAACCCCCTAATTATTTAGATAGTTCATCTCTTCTTCAGAATCAGAATCCTCTCTACCTTGTGACCCAACAACTTTTATCTTCTTAGTCTTCCCAATAAGTGTTTGGTAAGTATATCTATTTGTTTTCATGTGTTCTATATCTTTGTCATGCTCCTCCTCTTTCTGTCGTTGCTCTGCTGATATACTACTAGACATAGTAGGGCTTGCTACCACAAAATACCTGGTGTGCCAAGCTTTACTTGTCTTAGTAAATCGCTATATCATGTTTGTAGACTCATAGAACGTAAGCTTCATAAATGCTCTTCCTGCTGTATTATAAACTGTTGGTTTGGTTATAGAGTTCAAGGCTCTATAGAGAGTCTCCATTAAATACTCATCAGTCATCTTGTGGTCGGGGCACTATGTCAACTTTTTCTAAAATTGCATCCAAGTTTCATGCAGTGCCTCATTTGGTAATTGTCTGAAGTTACTGATTTCATCCCTCAACTATAATATTTTGGAGGTTAGAAATATCCTTTCTAGGAAAGCTCTTATTAATTACCTCCACTTTGTTATAGAATCAGGGGCCAACTCATTTAACTATATTATTGCCTCTCCAGAAAGAGACAATGGGAACAACCGAAGATGAATTGCATTTTTGCCAACATTAGGGTTATCAAGGGATTTGTAAATGTTGATAAAATTCACCAATTTCATATTTTGGTCATCCCCTGGAAGTCCTCCAAACAACCTACTTAAGATTAAGCAGCTGTATTATGGTGCTGGTTATATTAAACTTTACCCCAGGTGCCATGGGAGGTGGAATAACCACTCCTATAGCACCAGATTTATACAAGTCCTCCTATTCATCAAGATCAAATTGCATAGCAGGTTGGCAGTTTTTTCTCCCTTTAGTTGCTTGGTTCCTATTTGTAGATACCTCTACATTCTCCATACTCCTCTTTTTTGCTAGGTTGATTAGATCATCATCCCCCAAATCCTTCTCATTAGGATTAGGGTCACTAGTTGGTTGACCGTTATTTTACCGATTAACCTATGCTTTAGCCAAACGGCTAGTCTATTAGCTTCTTGTTATTCTTCTATTCAACCAATCAGATGTGGTTCAAGATTGAAGGTTAATAGTATTTCTCCTAAAATTCTAGTGCATGGCATAAACAACTATGATCCTGCAATGAACCAAAAACAAAAAAGAAAAGTAAAATTTGGGAAACTTAACCAAAGGTCAATTAACGATCACAAACTTAATTGACAACTGTATTCCCTAGCAATGGTGCCAAAATTTGATACGCCTAAATAACACCACTCTTATAAAGAGAGTAAGCAGTCATTGTCAAATATATAATCCATCTAGGTTGGGGTCGAATCCTACAGGGAATACTGTCTTCACTAAGTATTGTGGTTGTTACTAGACTATTGATCAAAAGGTTCCAAATTAAATAGGGGTTTGATTTGTATTATCTCATTATTTGTAATAAGAATGCTCCAGTCAATGATTCTTATTTCAAATAATAATTCAATGAGAGTAGACAAACTAGAGTTAGTGTTACGGAGATGTTCAAGCAGCTAGGGTTGTGACTTATTTTGAATTTCCTATTAATCATGTAAGTTGCAAGAACATCTCCGTAACCTAAATGATAATCTACTTATTTAGGTTGAGAGAGAAATGGGTAAATTTACATGAATAATGGGTAAATCATGTCTGTAGACAAAGGATAGTCTACTCATTTAGGTTGAGA